>NW_003299106.1:757510-936186 GCF_000151645.1 Tuber melanosporum
AGAACGTAGATTTGAAGGCACTACCATTCAACGACTGAACATATAGGAAAGGCAAGAAAACTGAACCGATTAGCAGTACTCCAAGATGGGCTCTGGAGACTTTGTGACTCACCTCTCATGATACATACTTCACATGCGCTTCTTACAAGATCTGGATCTTCTATCGCTAAGTTGTCTTCAGCACTGTGGCATTCCAGACTCGCCCACCTAAACCTTCACTCTTTAAAGATTGCTATAGGTGACTCTCTCCAACAACCATCTGCAAGTGATACAGAGGACCTAGTTGGTTGTACAGTTTGTATACTGGCGAAGCAGCAGCGCAAAATTATCCGCCCGCCTGTTCCAACAACTATACACCCATTTGAGCGGATACACTCAGATCTTGCTGGGCCTATTGCGGTACCTTCGTACTCAGGAGCTCGCTACTTTATACTTGACATAGATGACTATACACGCTATACTTCTGTGTACTTTCTGCGAACTAAAGAGGCTACCGAAGTTACCAGCTGTTTTCAAGAGTTCATAACCCGAATTGGAAAGCAGTTTCCACAGTTCCCTGTCACCAGATTTAGATGTGACAATGGAAGAGGGGAATATTCTAATAAATTCTTTCGAGGCATTCTTCGTGCATCAGGAGTGTTGTTTGAGCCAGCTCCGTCCTATACCCAGCACAAAACTGGACTGTCTGAGCACATGATAAGGACTATAGCAACAAAAGGAAGAAGTTTACTCTTGGACTCAGAGCTGGACACAGGTTTGTGGGCTGAAGCTATTAATACAGCAACTTATCTACATACGCATTTACCTTCTCGGGTATTAGCAGACAAAAGTCCCAATGAAGTACTCGATGGCAAGACGCCTTCGCTTTTACACCTTCGCTGTTTTGGCTGCCTAGCCTATAAGTTGATTCCTGAGGCACAGCGCACGGAGAGGAAATTTGGTCCAAGATATAAGAGATATGCAATGTTGGGCTATGTCCATGATACAGGCAAGATTTGGAAGATGTGGGACTTGGAGCAAACGCACCTTTTGTAATTCTCTGATGTTGTCTTTGATGAGACCAAAGTTGCTGGTTCCTTTGAGCATTACTCGGGACATGATATTTTAAAGCCTCTCCTTCCAGAGGATATTCTCTTAGTTGACGAGAATGAAGAGGATCCGGTTGACTACCATGTTATAAATGTAGGTGGAGTGAGATCCCCTACTGAACAGGCTTTGACTGTTGGCACATCCAAGAAAACTGCTAGGCTCTCTGAAAGCCTGATTGAGAATATGGGTTGTACTAAGTCCCCCATGCGTGCGAGCCCTGTGGTAGATCATGAGATGAAGCCTACACCTGCAGCAGAGAGTGTACAAATGCAGCTTACACCTGCGGAGTGTTTGGATTCCCGGCCAGCACCAGTACTACCTCAAGCGCCAGCAATTATTCCCCCACTTAGGTGTTCTAGTCGCCTTAAATCACAAGTTGCATAGACTGCTCTTGCTGATAAGGATAGATCTGCTATATATTACTATGAGGGCAGTCATGGGGTTGATCCGACCACTTATGCCGACGCTGCTAGTAATGAGCATTGGGGAGCAGCAATGCGTAGCGAGTATAAATGACTTATAGACAACAAAACATGGACGCCAGGGTTGCTGACGAGTGCTACTGTGCCAATCCTGAGTTGTAAGTTGGTTTACTGTACTAAGGTAGAGGCTGACAGTTCAATACATTATAAGGCCCGCCTAGTTGTATGAGGCTTTGAACAAGTCGAGCATGGAGAAACATTTGCTCCAGTGACTCGCCTCACAATAGTTCGTATGCTTCTGGCTGTGAGTGTTTTGAAAAATTTGCAAGTCCATCATATGGATGTTACTTCTGCCTTTTTAAATCCACCGATAGGTCATGAAGTTGTTTACCTTCATCCACCTAAGGGGTTTGAGTGGCTTGATCCTGATCTTTACGATCGAGTAGAATCTAAGGTTTTAAGACTAAGAAAGGCTCTTTATGGCCTGAGAGAAGCTCCCCATCTTTGGTTTCAAGATATTAACAACAACCTTTTCTCTATAGGATTTAAGCCTTCAACAAGTGACTCTAATCTTTATCTCTCCCCTACAGTTATTCTTGTTCTCTATGTTGATGATGTGCTTTTGGCAAGTTCTTCAGCTTTTCAAATGTAAATGGTAAAGGGAAAGTTACTACTAAAATATAAAATGAAGAACTTAGGACCAGTATGCCAGTTTCTGGGTCTCGAGGTCTATCAATCGAGTGGGAGTATCCAGGTAAAGCAGGAAAGATTTATTGGCAGTATCCTGCGTCGATTTGGACTCGAGAACTGTAATAGCCTCCATACACCTCTGGATCTGAAGGCTCTACGATCTGTTACTACTACGGACACACCTGGACTCTCTCCCGAGGACTGCCACCGATACCAATCTATGGTAGGAAGTATCATGTATGCAATGACCGGTACCAGGCCAGATCTTGCATATTTGATTTCAGTTCGTAGCAAGCATCTGGCATCACCTCTGAGGAGCCATCTCGTGATAGCTAAGAGGGTTCTCCAGTATCTAAAGCAAACAAAGAACCTTGGACTTTCCTATATCTGAAAGGAGGAACCTAGGTCTACTACTCCACATGGATTTATGGACTCAGACTGGGCTGGAGATATTGAGGACCGGAAATCTACAGGAGGATACACCTTCCTTCTAGCAAATGCCGCTGTCTCATAGAAATCCAAAAAGCAGAGCATTGTGGCCTTATCATCTCTAGAGGCCAAATATATTGCCTGCTCTGAGGCACCAAAAGAAGCGATTTGGATTAGGCGCCTCTACTCTGAACTTGTTTCCATTCCATCTTATTTGACACCGCTCCTCCTATATCCAGACAACCAAAGTGCCATTCATCTGGTCAAAAACAACAAGTTTCACAAAAGGACTAAGCACATTGATACAAAGTATCACCATGTGCGGGACACACTCTCTCAAGGCCTAATTCTAACTGAGCATATTGGTACCCAGGACATGACCGCTGATATACTTACCAAGGCCTTGACCCGGGAAACTCACTGGAAACACCCTCATGGTCTAGGATTATTTTGATTGTTTGTCTCTTACATACTTTTGATTGCTTTCGTTGTCCTCTATCACAGTACTCTCTTTACCTACTACCGATGTTTTTTTCCCACGAAGGTTTTCCTCAGCAGGGGTTTTTAATGAGACTGTAGGACTTGTTTTAGTTTTTATTATTGTTCTTTTCGGAGGTTTATCTTTTCAGTTGTACTACTGATTTACTTGAGTTTGTTGAGGATTGATCTTGCCCAAGAGGCTTATCATGCCATTGTACTTTTTCAGGTTCATAAACCTTTAAAGTAGTGGAAGTGTTGAAAATGGCAGTTAAGTACCCATAGCTCAGACTGGAGGCTACAGTGGTGTGCGTACCTCTCAGATGAGGACGCATAAGCAGTGAAAAATTTTCACCTTATTTCTTTCCTATTTCTTTTCTTTTCTTTTCTTCTCAACCTTCTCAACCCTCAAGTCAACAACAAACTCCACTCCTCACCTCTTGTATGAAACTCTCCTCACTCCTTGTTCTCTACTCTTCACACACATACAATACAAGGTTCCCTCATTACTATTAGAGCCAACTCAGTCTGCTGCGTAACACCCACCTTTCAGTCATTACGGGTGCAACCCCAACTGGTTTTATCCTGTCTGTCGTCCTCCATTTCCAACATATTCTGACTCCTCAATTTACAGTTCACACTTATTGACTTCGATAAACCATGCGTGGGCAATTCTTGACCTGTATGTACAAATCCATTTCTGGGTATACTATTGAGTGCGAGTAATATTTACCTTAAACTATAGTCACTCAAGATTTATAGATATACTAGTAGAGTGTAGTACTAACTTGGTTAATAGGTATTACTCACCCGCAGATCGAGTACCAGTACTCTATGCTGCTGTCACTCTATGCTGCTGTCATTCTTGACCAAGAAACTAAGCTCAAGTACTTTGAAATTGAATGGCGTAACCATCTCGATTGGATAGTATTGGCTACCACTAAGAGTGAAGACTTGTGGACTTTAGCATACCGCACATTGCAGTATATTGATACTACACCAGCCCAGCCATCCAGCACTCAAACACCTAGTACTGAATTGGAGATTTTACCGGACGACATACTTTCCCGCTGGAAGCAGAAAAAACAAGCGTGTCTTACCTAAGGAGACAGTGACCAGTTCGACCGCTTTCAGGCAGCAGAGGAGGAGGAAGAGGTTTAGGATATCTTGGCTTATTGGGCTGCATGATTAAATAATCCCCATTAGTCTCAGCTCGCCCATATGGCTATGGAAATACATAGTATTCCGGCAATGAGTGCAGAGGTAGAGAGCGCATTCAGCAGGTAAGGTCATATATATTCTTTGTTCTATTATTACAAATTGATTCTCATACTGCAATGGCTTATTTTGGGACTGGGTTAAATTTAGTGGCAAAAATCTTATTACTGATCGTCGTAGTCGGTTAGGAGATGGGGTTACAGACGCTATTCAATTTATGAAGTCCTGGCAGAAAGAGGGCTTGATTTTAGACAAGGAGATTACTGAGATAGAGATTATGCTCAAGGATTTGGAGGATAGGGCAGTAAAGATAGCGCATGGGAAGAGTATAGGTTCCGGTGGTTCAGAACAAGGCTCTGATCTAAGTGGGCTTGGTGTATAATCTCACTATTTGTTTCTATAGGCATGAGGAATGTTTAGTGTGACTAAGAATATGGCTATTTGTATTGCAATAAAATTATTTGATCTACTGGAAACAATTAACACTATCTGACTAGTACACGATTCAAGTTAGACACCTATAGGGCCCTGCAGTCCGTCCTGGGCAGAGGCAAGGACGGACCATAGGATCGGCGTCCGTTCCGGGTAGTGCCATGAAACTTGGCGTCCGTCCCGTCTTAAGCAAAAGACGGACGGACTGGACGCTTGGGAACATTGGCCCCAGCAACTATACCCAACTTGGTTTCCTTACACCCTACTCGAAGCACACCCCTGTTTGTGGAACCTACAAAACTTAGGCGCTCTACCTCCGTAATGGCCAGGTATATCAGTTTCACAGATGAAGGTACTTGTACCCCACTAGCCTCCAGGCTTCCTGGCAAAGGTCCCAACCCACAAACATCCAATCCATGGACATATGATATCATCTTTTTTACTCAATCTACCTTGAACACACAATGCTCAACTCAATTTTTGGTATTTTTGCTTTCCCCCGGAGCTGTGAAGTGCCCCGCTCGCTTACAGGGTCATGTAATATTTTTTCCCTATGCTGGGATGCCACTCACGGTCATTATTTTTGCCTCATCTGTGCTTGCTTGCTAGAAGAGCACGGATGTCGCTCAACAAAGGATATGCTGGACGAGTTACGTGACTACAGAGCCACACAGGGTGGCCTTCTCCGGGCAGAGGTGGCACAAAAAATCGGGATATGGTAGCTGCCGTCCACAATGCTATGAAAAAGATGCCACCAGTGGGCGAGAAGAAATTTGATAGCAAGATAGGCTCAGAGCTCTCTGGCGTTCTCTCTGGGATGGTAGTGACACATGTAGCTTTCGAACCATTATCACTATTTTTTCCACCTCGTGCTGTACTTCGTACTATACTTCTACCTCAGGATTGTGGTCATGCTTCCGTCTATTATAGGGTTACCCTTAGCACATCAAATGGGGAATTTTAGAAGGAATAATTTAACTTAATGCACAAGCAAACTAAGGGATCATGATTTGCAAATGAATTGCATGCTCTGTCGTTGGGTAATTTAAATCAACAGAGTTTTCTTCGACAATAGCATCCCTAATCGGTTTACATAGATGTGGGCAGGAACCTTGAAGACTAGCATGATATTTCAACTTACGTGGAGGGGAGCAAGAGGGACGAGCTGTCCCTGACGGCGCAATTATTGAGCAGTGATCCCAAGCCGCCAGCCCAACCTATAGCCCGGCCCGCAGGTCGGAGGTCCAGCCAGTCGAGCCATGATTAGGAGAACATGGGTCAGTCCGGCTTAAATTGTGTCCGAACGCCAAAGCCTGCAGGTTCCCAGGCAACCGCCCGGTTGAGGGGCTTGGCAAGTAAGGTTCGTACTGTCAGATCCAGGCAAAGCCGCCAGAACGCCGGGTAAAGCAGACAGATGCCGAGGTAACCCGAAGATATATATGGACAGCCTGTAAGCTTTCCACTTTTAATTCCTCGGAACAGGATAATAGGAGAAACATGCTCTTAGTGCTACAGATCTCATTTAAGACAAATCTTTATCATCCACTGTTGAACCACCGCGGTAACCCAAATATACTGACCTACCTCCAGACACTGTATACTATCCTTCACACAAATCTCTAGCCACCCCGGGTGAATATGTATTAACCGCATGATTTCGTAAGCAATTAGTCCTGTTGAAAAAAATATTTCTTAGTAATGAAACACATGTGATCCCTTGAGGCATCCGCCTACAAGTGACCCAGGCCAGGCCCGGCTTCAGGTTAGAAAAACCACTTTCCCACAGTCCGGCCCGGCCATCCTTCAAAAAGCCTAGGTCATCCCTGCCGTACTCAAAACCGGGCGGACTGGCCGCTGGGGATCACTGGTATTGAGCAGAGATGGCCAACTACAAATACACAATCGGATATATGCTAATATGCATTGTCTACGCAAACATTTGGGCAATCCCCATCTTAACACCACCATAAACTAGTCCCTTAGGACGCCAGACCGAGTTACATTCCCATCAATGTGCTCCTACCTCCTATATCACGATACCACAATGCGATTACTCCATCAAAGTGACTCTAGGATCCAGTGGCAGTACTCAAGTGTGTGCGAGGCTCCCCCGATCTGCGCATATGGGGTTGGGCAATCCACAGGCTAGGAAGGAGCTTTCGGAATCTCTTCAGAAGCATTCATTATGTCAGATTCGTTGTATTGGGACTGTGATAAAACAAGCGAGAACCGACATAAGCGACCCTGGCCCAGCGTGGTAGGTTTAGACATTATTGTACTGTCCTGAAGAGCTTTTGCAATCACTACTGTAGCAACTAGAATAATTGGTAATGGCGTTAGAGTGTCCAGAATTTCCCCTACGGATCAAAAAAAGATAAGACAGCGAAATTATCCTCTTCTAGCGCTAGAATGAGACTTGTAAAAAGAAACGTATAGCAGATCGCACCTGGAGGGGCAGCTCCAACTTCCCAGAGAGATTCTCAATTATTTTAGGTTTTAAGGCATTATAGCTGTAGAGCCTGCATCTTTCGCATGTTATATTGCACACCACAGTACAGCCCGCAGTAAAAAAAAAAAATTTGGAGAACAGGATCAGAAACAAACTTGCTCAATTGACTTGAGCAGCCGGGAGCTCTAACCAGGATCCCGGAATCTTTCTCCACTTTTTCCGGTTCTATTTACTCAACACTGTATACAGGGTATAGTAACACACATGAAACTCCTGAATCCAGTGCTCCGCTCAAAATACGTCATAGATGGCCACGCTTTGTACAAAAGCTATCATCACCTGCCCTTTTCGCTCCAAAAGTGGCCATTTTTGCAACGAACGATGCCATGTCAACCTCAATCGATTATATATCAATTCTGGGTATCAAGCCCTAATATGGACTTCACAATACTCAAATTTCAACTCGATCAGATGTGCCTAGCACCTTTGGTCAGGCCGTGAAAATTGGAATTTTCTATTTTCTATGTGCCCCCATACAATTTTAGAGGCTTAGCACAAATATTTGAACACCTTGCCTGTCTCTTGCTTGTAAAATGCCTAATTTACAATTAATGCCAGCTAAAGAGACATGGACTAAATCCCCACCTCTAAATTTTGGTAATAATTGGTATTGAGGCTCTCAAATCACTGAAGATTTGGTTAGGGTCAAATCGCTTATTTTGATGTGCTTTCGGGGGTACTTTACCCTACCGAATATAACTTCAGCCCAAGAACTAACTTATACCTCAGGGTTTTGTTCGCCAAAAAAAGAGCTGAGTCTGCCCACAAATCCAGTTACCCCGACAGTCCGGAGGTCCTACGGGGCCAGGGGTGGGACTACCAAGAACCCAGAGTAGCCATCACTGGGCCGGATGGCAGGCCCCACATGGCGATGCGGAGGTGTTCACTGGTTGGGGAAGGAAGAAAGAAGGGCAGAGGGACGGTAGACCACTAACCTAGTTCTCCAAGAAGTGAAAAAGCAAACAGGCTGAATACACTGATATAGAAACTCTCAAAGTTTTAATTGCGAACACCCCTTCTGCCCAGAAACAAACTTTCTAGTTCTACAACCAGTGGGTGCCGGCGGCGGACCCTAATTAGCGGGAGGCGGATTGCCGCTTTATGCAGGGGACTCAGGGCCATCACCCATACAAGCCTTGCCCCATCGGGTGTAGAGCGCTCGGGCACTCTAAAAAAAGTCCGACGGTTGGCCATGGTCTGTCCCGCCCCAAACCCAAGACGTACGAACCGGACCATTCGGAACACTTCTAGTGAACATGGACAATAGAATGGCTTCTCCGGAATTTGTGCTTGCTCCATATTGCGAATGAAAGACGTGCGCACATTACTGCAGCCATTTAAGGAATTACACCTGGGGCTCGGATGATTAGTGAGGGAAAAAAAGACGAATTGGTTTTCCGCATATCTTCCTCAGCAGCTCCCATCCAAGTTCCCCGACCTCCTTTGCGCTCTGCCCTTGTTCCTTATGCTTTGTCCATTGCCATTATTCCTGTTTTTTTCATGTCACTTGCCATGTCTTGTTTTAGCACCCAATCCAGGCTACATATATTATCACTCGCTATGTTTCTTAGCAAAGTAGTCATGTTCGAATTGTTGATGATTGGAGATCGGGGGACGGGTAGAAGATTGTGCATGAGATTCGAGACCGCAGGAGGCATTGATTGGTGTTGTTCAGAAGGATGCAGAGAGGCGAGTTGGAGGAAAGGAAATGACGAAGGGATAGCGAGGGATAGCTGGAAAGCAGGAAGCAAAGGGTAGAGGTTGCTAATCACTGGGAATGGTTAGCCTATCGTTTCCGTATGTGGGATCGTAGAGAGATTAAATAATTTTATGTTTTACTCTGATGGAAGATTGTGGAAAGGAAGAGACTCATGTGATGATAAGGAGAATTTTCTTGTATTTTCTCTTAGGTTTTTGTCTTTTCCGATAGTATCACTAAGATGGATGACGCTAACGGCTTGAGCAGGAATATTGTGCCTGGGACAACATGCTTGTCTAGCGGGCTACTTGAATAGGGAATGGGCTGGTAGTTACATTGTAGGTATGAGAGCAGTATTTAGTCATTGGAGAAAAGGGGGTTGCATTTTCGGATATGGTACTAGTGTAGATTCGGGGGGTTGCTCAAACGGGCTAAAGTGGGGGGTGTTGGGGAGGGGGGGCTGGTTGAATGAGTGGCATCGTGGGTGGGTATAGGAGGCTGTAGGTATGATACGGGCCGAGAGATACGGGGAGGTATCATAGGTGCATGGAGGCATTCTCAGAACAGTCTTTAGTTCCGAATGTGGCTGAGTATCCCAGCGGCAGGTAGCTGGGCCACACACAGTACCGCCCAAAAAACCTATTAGAGTCGATAGAGGAAGATGCTGAATTAGATTTTAGGAGAAATGGGAATGGTGTAACCGGTTTCCCCCATTGTTGAGCTGTAGGATTTGCGAAGAAGTTCGAGTATCACTATTTCCTCAAGGGTCTTCAGTTTGACTGTCCCTCAAATTCCCGATTTTTCCCCCCTCGACACCAAGATAGGGGTTCAGACTGGTTCTAGTATTGCTGAAAGATGATGGGTGGTTATTGGGAAATTTCCTGCAAGAAGAGAAATCTCTTGGAAATTCCAGCACACTAATGACCGTCTCAAAACAGACAACGTAGTATAAGCAGTAACTGATACCTTGACATCGGGCTTTGTTATTAACTTGAACCCCTACTCCCCCTTATCCCAAACCCTTCCGACGGAATTCACAAACACTTCCTCCCCTCATCCTCTACCCCTGTCTGTCTTCGTTGAACACCATACTCCCGGATCCCAATCCTGCTCCTAGCCCCACCACTACTAAAGAACTAGGGACTGCCTCGATTTTTCCACCCTTGAATAAACACATCTACCTCATCATCCCTCTTTCCATGCAGCCTCCTATAATGAGCTCTAAAATTGTCAACCCGGGTAAATCTCACGGTATATTTGCAGCTTAGCTCGGGGCAAACCGGTCCTCGTGGAGCTCGATGCTTCCTAGCTGTCTTTAGGTGCCGGTTCAAGTCCGCCTGGCGTTTGCATCGTATCCCACAGATATGGCATACGTGGGAGCCCGTGTTTGGGTTATTGGCTACATTGCCCTGTCTCCTGCCGGGACGCGTAGGGTGGCAGTGAGCCGGAAGAGGAGAGGGAGAAAGGCTGCCGTTGGCAAGGCCCAGGCGAAATCCCCCACCCCGAAAACAACCGGCTGGTTGTTGTTCTTGTCTACCGGAATATTGTGGGTAACTGGGCTTATGGTCGTTGTGGATGAGGGTTTGACTGCCGGCATATCTGGTGGCTTGAGTAGGCTGGGTGCTTTGGTTCTGGTAGGGATAGCCAGAGGGACTGTTATATCAAAAGAGAGATACACTGTTAGCCTGTTGTCCCGAGTTGATGGCTTTAGGGAGTGGAGAGGAAATACGAGATTATTTGCTTACCTCCCGTCCTGGGTAAGGTTTGTATATATAGAGCTCAAATTTGTAGGGCTGGAGGGGCCGGTCTCGATGCTACCACCCATTCCGTAGCTAGCAAGCTGTGGAGGTAGATCGAGGGCACCGGGCAGGTTACCGGCACTTTGAAGAATTGCTGGTCTCGGCTCCTGGCCACAATTTTTATTGTTATAGAAGGCAAATTCTGCGTCCCCCCAAAGGCTTAAATAGGAATTCATACTCTCTTCGGGGAAGTTGTCCCAGTTGCAATTAAATGGAGACATTATCTGTGTTTTGCGACTTGGAGCCGGAAGAAGGGAGGGCTCCAACGTAAAGACAGTTGATAGATATTTAAGCTCTGAAGAGCCGAAGAGCTTATAAAGGATTCTCCCAGTCAACAATACGGTGCGTGGATCGATCGTTGCTGCAGATGGGTGCAATCGTCATGCGAACGAGAAAACCGCACAAAATTTGAACTTAGAGTAATCGTAGAACCATAGAATGCCCCATACCAGAGCCAAAAGCCAGTGCACCACGGTATACAGGCTGCTGTGGATTCCGGGAATATCTGTAGTCGCAACGCCTGCTTTCCTGTACGGCAAAGTAGTACACATTCTGGACCCCGATTTCATTTAGGGAAACCTGCATACACCGGTCGCGCCAAATTCAAACAAGAGGGCTGCCTATTCGAGGGAAGTGGCAGTTCTCGCTACCCCATTAGTCGCCCTCGGCACCCTATTGAGTACTCTGGCATTCGTAATATAACTTTTTTTGTAAAACAGATTGCGATTATATGCCGACGGGGTTCTCAGGCTCTGGTAAATATCTGGCGATATGCAACAGCAGTCCATTTTACAACTATCACAAAATCAGAAGCAGTTATATGGGTGGGTCCCGAAAGGGAAGGTGGTGTGGGGTGGTGGGCGGTCGGTCGGTGTAAAATTAATGCGAAATATTGAGTTGTTGTGGACATTCAGAACCCGGAGTAGACCCCAGACATATTATCTCACCGATAGCAGGATATCCCAAGCTAATGATGAAAAAATTAGGATAATATCGAATCGCCTGTATTGAGATTACCTAAATCTCACAGACGACCTTCAGAATCACTAAAATTCGTGTTTTAGGAGAAAGTAGACACCAATGCAACTGATCAGGGTTTCTAATTTCTACAACCTTTGTGTCTCTCTCATAAAGCTTTGTTTGTCGATCGACATGATCCCTACCAGCAGAGCCCCAGGCCCGCAACTTTTCTGATTCTCCCACCCATAACTTAGAGTTACTCGAGTGCTCAAGCACAGTATCTTCGGGGCCAGGCACACCAGACACAGAGAAACTATTCCCTTAGGGGTGTACAGTAATTTGGAGAGATGGGCGGGTGGAATTTCAATTTGACTTACGTGAGCGCAAAAGTTTCTTGGACTCTTGGAGGCGCAGACTGACTTCCTGCGAGGCATTGCTTACCCGGGGAGCCCTACTGCCTGGATCGTGCTGAACTTGGGGGTTTCTAGTCAAACCTTTGCTTGAACTCGGGCATCAACTCGTACAGTCTTCAATGTAGTCACACCGAAACTGGACGAGCGACTAACGGGGGAATTTTTTGTCCGCAAAAAAGGCGGGGGCCAAGGTTAGAGTTACAAGGATTACTAGTAACTGAGCTCTGTTCGCCGCCCGCCCAGCCTCATAGCGACTGCGGTGAAGACTGTACTCGTACCATGCTGTACCAGGCCACCTCTAACGGGCGCAGGTGGCAAACAAGGATATTTTGCAGGCAAAAGAATGAGTTCGTTCAAGTGAGCTGGTGAAAGTAAAAGTAGAGGAGCAGGTCAACAAAACAAAACATTATTCTATTTGAGTGCTCCAGCACCTTCTGATCCCCGTTCGTAACCCACCGGTTCTCGCCGTTCCCCCGGTTGGAGAACCTGTTATCGCATTGCTTGAGTATGAGCACTGTACGAGTAAATTTCCAGGAGAGGAAGCCAATACAACACCAAGACACAGGCCATGTGGATAACGTCGTAACCACGGCAGCGGTGATACTAGTACCGGTACGGTGCCGGCCCCTCAGAATCGACCCTCAGTGCCATCAAAAGGCTCCGCACTAGTCCTAATGTAATATATGACCTTACTGCTTTGAGAAATATATTGGTGTATTACTCAGCCAAACCTTTTTTCCCCATACAGGTGCCAACCCCCCAGCTCCACCCAAATTTTACCTCAGCTTTAAGAGCCGTTATAGAAAGAACCACTCCTATAGAATGAAATCCTATCTGTAAATGTGTTCTTTACATGATTTAGGATCACAACACAGAAGGAATAAGCAGAATAATGGCATTTAATGTTGTTGTAGTTTGTTGAAAAGTTGGGAATTTTTGGTTGTCGTGAAGGATGATTTTAAGGGGCCGGCACCATACTGTACTAGTACAGTGCCGCCCTCGCACTAAGTATTATCTATGGATCATGGCTACGGGCAGGCAAGAAGGGCAGAACGGGTAAGTTATCCTTGCAAGAAATTCCAAGATGTAACACTTGTTCTCGGGATCTAATTGCCTGGACGTCCCGTCTCAAAGATTTCCTAGGTTCACCTCAATGCCCGCCTGTCATATTTGACATTTTCGAAAGGATTTTATTTGACCCAGGATCCTTCTACTGGTACGATACGAGTACTAGTTCAGCCTGCGGTGAGGAAATTGGAAAATGTGGTATGGATAAGAGCTTCTGGGTTTCTGATTGGACCGTTCAGCGCTCCAGCCAATTGAGGAACTGTGTTTCTGACCATCCAGTTCTACCTTTCCCCACCTTTTTGACCGCAGTCTAGTTGGTAATACGATACCGGTATCCGTGGCGCCCCCCTTTTCGAACCCGCACCAGCGAATGGATCACCGGAAAAATGCTCTATCACCCGCCGTGATCGCCGTGACGCCAATAACGTTCGGGATGGTGATCTGACACATGTCCGGGATCTGACACACGGGTTTCACCGTTGCTTCCGGCCAGAAAAAAAAATTCATTGCACGATATCTCCTCCAATACACGCTCCTTAAGAAACCAGTACCCGATATGCAAACCCTGACCATGAGAGAGTGTTACTAGAAAGAAGCTAGATTGGAAAAAATTCTGAAAGTAAGTGAATTTGTAGCGTAGTAGAAAATAAAGAGGAGGGGGCATATAAATGAAAAATTGAGCATTTGAAAGGAAAGAGAAGGTTTATGGCTGCTGGGACCGAAGCCGCATATGGAGAGGGACATCAGGATGTAAGGATTTGGGTTCAGCAAATATACTACTAGATCTGCGAGTATGGTGGGGGGTCATATGAGGCATGATCCATTCGTTCTCACTTAGCTGTTCAACATCACTCTCTTCAACCTCCGAATCAATGAACATAACCATTGGAGCATTAGATATAACTATTTCATGAAACCTGATAGGTATTATATGTGAGATAGGGGGTGCTTTGGTGGATTTTCGCTTTAGAGTACTAGTCATTTTCCTGGTCACTAGGAGACGGAGGGTCTTTTTAGCATCTTCGGTAAGACGGGCATCATAGAGGCAAATGAGTTCAGCTCCATTAAGGACTCTGGCTCCTGAGAGCTGCCATCTATCAATTGTGTTAAAGAGCTTGCTCATTTCCTGAAGGTGTCGATTGGACTCCTGATAGAGTGTCACAAATATGGCTTGGCAAGGAAAAGGTTTTCATGTGATTCAGGATTATGAGACATGGGTATGTTATTATTTCACGCGTATGACTCATTAGGGTGATATGACTTATCATGTTATGAATTGTTATGTTTCGCACATAACTCCATTATGAGTCATAGGACGTGCGCCTGGAGAGTTTCCCTTGCGAGTATGCCTTACAGGTATGCCTTGTGCATATGATTTATATTTCGCACATGATCTCATTATGAGGTCATAAATTTCACGCATGGGACCACTTTAGGTCACATGACTTGTTTATTGAATTATGATTGGTTTATGAGTTTTTACACAAGACCTTGCTACGAGGTCATGGGTTTTGCACATGTGACCACTGTGGTCATATGACTAGTTTGTTATGATTTGGTTTCGCACAAGTGACAACTGTGGTCACATGACTTGTGGTGGGAAGAGTACTATATAAGGAGGCCAGTATGGCTGAGGAGGATATGCTCTTCACGCTTTGTTCTAAGTACTTTTCCTCCTTCTTTCATCCCGTGTCGGACGTGAAGGTTTGATGTCGATCCAATCAGAGCCCTTGATTTCTATCTCACGAGGCTTCAAGTCTTTAACTTCGAATACCTTTTGGGAACTTTGTTGTTATACCTCCTCCTACATTTGCTGGAAGCCCTTTCTTCCTGTTACTTTCTTTTTGGTTGTTCACTACAGTCGCCTCCTCACAGTCGTAATGGCTAAGCAAGCCTCTGCCCCCTCTGCCACATCTACTCTACGTTCATTGATGGTTTTGTCTCGTGCTGTCGAGAAGAACTTCACCCTAGAGGCTGAAGTCTCTCACCTCCGGCATCACATCTCCGTCTTTTCTCCGCGATTTCATCATACTGGGAAAGAGATATCTGCCTTGTCAGCTGCCCACGAGAATGAACATGCTGTTAATCGCAGTTATCTCACGATGTTGGCGGCTGAAGCTCCTACAGTTATCACCTCTTGGCCCGTCCCCATGGTCACTTCAGTTACTACAGTGGTCTCAATTGAGGTGGGTGGTGTAACCGGTACGGGTACTCGGTTATTGGTTTTGTTTTATGTTTTGTTTTAAGTATCGCTTTGATACTTGGTTTGTTTTAAGTATCGTTTGATACTTGGTTTTGTTTTATGTTTTGTTTTAAGTATCGCTTTGATACTTGGTTTATTTTAAGTATCATTTGATACTTGGTTTTGTTTTATGTTTTGTTTTAAGTATCGCTTTGATACTTAAGGAGTTTTAGCAAACAGTATCAGTTGATACCTTTGATTAGTTTCGTTCATGCTAGACATGAACAGATTTGTGTATTTAAAGACCGCCTGTTTCTACGATAGAAAAGGCAGACTTCGACAGACAGTATTTCAATATACTTGGTTGAATGGTTACGTCTTTGTTTCTCAGTACACCCTCGAAGCCTCCTTTAGTTCTCAGCTCTCGCCTCCTCTCCAGAAGAGCAGGCCACCTGCCAACTATCGTATTCTTTACCGATAACGTGATTAGCACCTTGCAAACACGTTACGTTTTTTTAACCTCAGCAAGTGGTTAAGAACCTGTCCCAGGATTTAGGCCTGATCAACCTATCGATATCCACCAGAACGCTAGCGGAGAGAAGCGGCAGAATCACAGCATATTCGGCTTCATCTCAAACCCAAGATAGAGTCTTTGACGACCAGGAGTCGGAAGCAAATCCCACGGCAAGACCTTACAAGGAAGAAACAACCCCGGCGCTCTGCTAAAGAGCCAGGCGATCCTGCAAACACGGAAGATACACAACCTCCAGGAGAATTCCCTTCTACTCCAGCAAAGACGCCTTCCTTTGAACCTCCAAACGACCCCAAATCTAGTAGCGAATCAGATATGGCTAGCACAGGAGGAGGGCCTTCTGGAGGAGGGAAATCTTGGGCAAGGCCTGAAGAAGAGGAGGTACCCGCAGCATTTGAACCCCCTAAGTTTAAACTCCACCTCCCAGCGAAGTTCACAGGCAAAGGGAAAGACCTCAAACCTGAAGCCTTTGAACGATGGGCAACAGAAATCTCACACTTCCTACTCTTACAAGGAAAAGATGTGGAAGACCCTACAACCGGACTTATCATTGGATCATTTTGTGAAGGAAAGGCAACCGACGCATACCACCAATGCTATAAGGATTTCGGCCCGAATGTAAGATTAAGAGGATCTACAGTTCTCAATTACCTGAAAGGACGATTCCAATCCTCTATAACTAACGACCTCCTATACAACAAATTCAACCAGCTCCAGCAAGTTAACGGAACGCATGTCAAGCGAATCACCGATGTGGCTACGGACCTAATAATGTATAAGGACTGGATGGAGAGAGGAAGTATCTCCAAATACATCCTGAAGCGACGATTCTACGACACCATGCACCCTACCCTCCGGCGAGAAGTAGAACCACTCGAGGAAGACGGCGATGATATTGCAGTAATAATTGTAAGAGCTGAACGAAAGGACGCCATTCTCCATGAGACCAAGGCCTATAAAACACTGACATCCTCTAGTAGGAACAGCCAGCCACGACACAAAGCCTCCAGCAACTCTGAAGACGATACCCCATGAGTTTTCAAGAAGAAAACAAAATCCTCCAAAGAATTGAGATGGCAAAAAGGAGAATGTTTTGAATGTGGAAAAACAGGACACATGGCAAAGAACTGTCCTACAAAGAAAGGAAAAGGAAAAGCAATTAAGCAAGAAGCATCGGCCAACAATGTGGAAAGCAATAACACCCAATCCAGTGATTATGAAGAAATCCTTATCGGATATATCGATGTGGAATGCAACAGTGTTCGACCTCCGGCTACATTCAAAGCACACACCACTCTAGAAGGTACTATCCTGATCAATGGCAAAAGGGCTCGAGTCCTATTTGACACTGGCGCAATCGGAAGAGCTATGATCAGTAATACCTTTGTCACTGTCCATGGACTCCCAACCAGAGACCTTAACCAACCCATACCAGTCAATATGGCAGTAAAAGGATCACGATCCACAAGCCATAAAACCTGTAGTGTAACCATTCGACTTGGTTCTGCAATCCTACCCCCCCAGGAAATGCTGGTTGGAAATTTAGCCAAATATGATGCCCTAATAGGTATGCCATTCCTGAACCGCCACAAAGCTATAATCAGGTGTGGGGAATCTACCATCGATTTCCCAGATCAGAAGGTTAGAGTCTCATGCAAGCCAACAAGCGCAGAGTACCGAGCCGCAGTCTGTGAAGCAACTGCACTACGACTATTGGATGAGTACTCTGATGTTTTCCCTGATCAAATACCCGAAGAACTACTGCCTATGAGAGAGATGAATCACCACATCCGCCTCCGAGACCCCTCTAATCTCAAGAACCAACCCACCTACTCTATTCCTGATGCATACAAAAGCGCACTTTGTGATTGGATCAACCAACAACAAAGAAGAGGAGTCATCTACTGGGCAGAAGCCCCAGGTGCTGCTCCTATGTTTGTTCAACCCAAAGCAGATGGCAAAAGAATCTGCCCCTTGGTTGATCTCAAGCTACGGAACGATAATATGGTTATGGACAGCTCCGCCATCCCAAACCAAACCGAGATCCTAAATGCAGTTGGACGGGCTAGATTCCGAAGTAAGATTGACCTAAGCGATGCCTACTTCCAAACAAGGTTAGATCCAGAAAGTGAACGATACAAGAGTTTCAAAACACCCTTCGGAAGTTTCATTAGCCGAGGTATGTTACAAGGTGATATGAATGCGCCCGCCACCTTTATGCGAATTATGGAAAACCTCCTAAGCGAATACCTCCACCATTTTGTTTGGGTCTACATTGATGATATTCTCATCTTCTCGAACACCGAAATAGAACATGCCTACCATATAGGATTGGTTTGTACCAAACTAAGGGAAGCTAAATTCTACGCTAGCAGAAACAAATCAATTCTATTTGCCGATAAACTCGATATCCTAGGATATGTTATAGATGATGAAGGAATACATGCAGCCCCAGGAAATATAGTATGTTTAATGGAATGGTCAACACCCCGAAATCAAAAGGAACTCATGCGATTCCTAGGACTAGTCAACTATATTTCCCAGTTCCTCCCACACCACGCCACTGTGACAGCGCCGCTCACAGACCTTACCGGCAATGCAGAATTTGTCTGGACCCACACTCATGACCAAGCCTTTACCAACATCAAGGAATTGATTAAAAACGCCAACGTTATTCAACCTATCAACTATAGTAAACCGGAACTGATATGGCTGATTACTGATGCATCGGATGTTGGAGTTGGAGCATGGGTTGGACAAGGGGCCTCCCATGAAACGGCAAGGCCAGCCGCTTTACACAGCAGAAAGTTCACTAATTCACAGATGAACTATGGGATAACAGACAAGGAAGCCCTTGCTGTGATTGATGCCCTCGCCGCTTTCAACCACATCCTCATGGGCAATACCTTCACTATTGTTACCGACCACCAACCTCTCACTAATCTTAAAACAGAAAGGATACCTGGAAGAAGAAGAACAAGATGGATAGGCGAAATCAGCAAATACGATGCAAAAATAATCTACACCCCTGGAAGAACGAACTATTTAGCTGATGCTCTCTCCCGCCTATATGAGAATCAAGACCTCACAAACCCTCCCCTTGTTCATGACCACACAAGACAAAGCGAGGACAGCCCTGACGACACCTCCTATGAACAAGAACCATCGATGGCTGCCGTCGGCCCTGCCACTCCCTCCAACCCTTTCTCTTACACCATGTACAGTGCTGCCGGAACAGAACGAGGAAAGGACATTGATGAAGAATGGAAAGATGATTGCACGCTCCGCAGCACACCTCCTCACAAACTTGAATAAAGCAGACTCCACTGGTCCCACTGTTACCACGACACCTGCCCTTTTCACCAGACTGAGATCAAGTTCGGTAACAGATACCAGCGACCGTACTATATGCCTGCTGACGATTCCAAAGACACCAGCTTCGACACTGTAGAAGGAGCAGAAGAGATGATCAATGAAGATGAATCGACCCAACCTCCTCATACCCTTAATCGTGTTCCAACACAATACCAAGGTCTTGAAGAACTCGAACAAGCAGCAGCCTACGTGGATGCAATATCCTATTTACACCCCCCACAGTCAGCCCCGCCATCCTCTCCTCCTATAATCGATTCACGACCACTATATGGTGGACCCTTACGAGTATATAACAATGAAACCATTGTCTCGGTCATGCCCCCTACTATTCCCGAGTATCAGCGTCAACTCTATGAAACCTTTGAGGAAGAGGAAGCCCCTATCGAACCAACAAGAGGATCCCTAATCGAGGATGAACGAGATGTTAGATCGACTACAGAAGAATTAACCTCCTCTTTTCGAAGCCAAATGATAGTAGGATACCGCCATGACCCGATTTACTTCAAAGCCATGGATAGCTCCAGGCATGGAGACCTCGCCCCCTACAACATATCCAACGGAATGGTCTTTACCAGCACCCGTTATGGAGAACATTGCCTATACATCCCGAAAGGCCATATGTTCAATGGAATGACAATTAGAGAATATTTCATATCAGAGATTCACAACAAAGGACACCACAGTGCGGACCGCAACCTTCAATATGCCTCAGAATATGTTTACTGGCCTGAAATGCGAAAGGACTTCCGCGATTTTGTCAAACAATGTGAACTCTGCCAGGCAAATAAGGAGCGTACACAACTACCTGAAGGGAAAGCACAGACCCTCCAACTACCATGTGAAATATTCGAATCATATGCCATCGATTTCGCAGGACCATTCAACAAATCCGCTGGATTTGACACCATCTTGGTAGCTGTGGACCGATTTTCTGGATATACCTGGCTCATTCCAATGAAAGTTACTGATTCCTCTAAAGACACCTAGAATAACCTCCAACGATACCTGTTTACCCCCCATGGGTACCCCTTATCTATTGTCAGTGATGCTGATCCCCGCTTTACTGCCAGATTCTGGAAGCAAACCTTGACCTCCCTCGGAATAAACCACATTATGGCTGCCCCAGGGCACCACGAGACTAATGGCCAAGTAGAAAGCAAAATCCGCGAGGTTAAGACCGGAATTAGGAATATGATCAATGAACGACAAACCAACTGGGAACCAGCCTTTGTTGAGCTCGCTGCATATATCAACACCGGGTTTTCAGATACCCTAGGGATGTCACCATACAAGGCAATCTTCGGCCGCCAATACCCCCTCCTACCTACAACACTATTCAAGAACTCCTCAGTCCCCGCCTCCGATGACCATCTAAACCGCCACCAAGCAATTCGGAATGATGCCTTCCAAGCTGTTAAGGCTGCCCGATTTCGAAGCACCACTACTGCTCAGAAACGACGACGCAAACATGTCCCCATCTCGCCAGGAGACATGCTCATGGTACACGGTAATATGTTCATTACCAATATCGGACGCAGTAAGAAACTGCAACCCCAATGGCGAGGACCCTTTAAAGTCATATCCTTTGACGAGCATACAGAGAACTACACTGCCCAGATGGATGGACGCATGGACCGCCGCAATACTGCAGTCTTCCACGCCTCTGCTGTCAAACGATTCCACCCAAATGACGACTCCAAATTCCCTGGAAGAACCCACTCTCGACCTGCACCTATCATCATTGAAATGAAAGATGAATGGGAAGTTGAAGAAATCCGAGACCACCGCCTTTGGCATGGAAATGATCAGTTCCTAGTCAAATGGAAAGGATATCCGACGAGCGAGAACAGCTGGGAACCACTGGAAGGACTAGAGCATGCTATGGATATGGTGAATGAATGGTGGAAAGACAATATGCCGAATGGATCCCTTCCCCCAACAATCAACTACATCACTATGTGCTGGACACCCACGATGCCAGAAACTGAGCGATGGCATGCCTAACTCGAAACTAGAGATGGATTTTGGGCACCATACTTTGAATCGGAATTCGAGAGTAGCGATGAGGAGAATCAAGCTATGGAGCAGGCCCTCGACAACTTTATCTAGTCACCAATCACCATCCGAATACCATAATGATGTCAAACTATGTGGAGCTCAAGGTGAGGGAGCAACAACAGGTTGTTGGACTGTTGTTGAACCGCGATGTTATCCAACTTGAAGACTACTTCGAAATCCTCTGGATTGACTACTGTCCTGATTGCGATCATGCTTGGGTTGATGTACAGCACGAATCTGGTATTCGTGACTACTGTGATTTAGATTTCTTCAAGTCTAAGTGTTTCCTTAAAGTTTCCTCTTGTCCCTGGTGTGACACTTACGATGAAGAGTTTTTAGCGGAAACTGAAGCCCTTAGTTTCTCAGAATCCACTTTTGATGATTATTAGGTTTTGTTTGTTTAAACAGTTGTTTTGTTTTGGGGAATGTAACTGGTACGGGTACTCGGTTATTGGTTTTGTTTTATGTCTTGTTTTAAGTATTGCTTTGATACTTGGTTTGTTTTAAGTATCGTTTGATACTTGGTTTTGTTTTATGTTTTGTTTTAAGTATCGTTTGATACTTGGTTTTGTTTTATGTTTTGTTTTAAGTATCGCTTTGATACTTAAGGAGATTTACCAAAGAGTATCAGTTGATACCTTTGATTAGTTTCGTTCATGCTAGACATGAACAGATTTGTGTATTTAAAGACCACCTGTTTCTACGATAGAAAAGACAGACTTCGACAGACAGTATTTCAATATACTTGGTTGAACGGTTACGTCTTTGTTTCCCAATCCTCCCACAGAACCGAGTATCAAACAATACTTAAAACAAACCAAGTATCAAAGCGATACTTAAAACAAAACATAAAACAAAACCAAGTATCAAACAATACTTAAAACAAACCAAGTATCAAAGCGATACTTAAAACAAAACATAAAACAAAACCAAGTATCAAACGATACTTAAAACAAACCAAGTATCAAAGCGATACTTAAAACAAAACATAAAACAAAACCAAGTATCAAACGATACTTAAAACAAACCAAGTATCAAAGTACCCGTACCGGTTACACCCTCGAAGCCTCCTTTAGTTCTCAGCTCTCGCCTCCTCTCCGGAAGAGCAGGCCACCTGCCAACTATCATATTCTTTACCAATAACGTGATTAGCACCTTGCGAACACGTTACAGGTGGGCTAGACTCTGAGAGTTCTCTAGGTCCAGCAGAGGAGCTCCCTCGGGGAAAGGTTACACTGCCAGTTATTTCAGCCCCTCCTACAGCTGTGGTTGTGAGTGGTGTGGGTGGACTGGTTCCTGATTCGTTAGGGCCAGTTGAGGCGCTGACTCCTAGTATAGGTGGTGTGGATCCTAGTATAGTGACACTAGCTGCAGTGGTATGACCCCCTTTAGGGGGGCAGGTGCCTGAGTCCTCTATGGCTGAGCCCATGACTGGTCAGGGTAATGCCTCTAGTGGCATCCCTCCTGTAGCGGTGGGTGGTGATATGAGTAGTCCGTTCACTCCTGTTACTAGACTTGCACCTGGAGGTGGGAAGAGGAAGAGAAACAAAAAGTGCCGGGTCAAATAAGACCAGACCTCACCTGTGCCGCTAGTCCCTGACTCGGAAGGGTCATCGCCATCACCGGTTCACTATCACTAACCGGCTACTACATAGTCCACAGCGGGTTCGCCACCAGTGGAGGGAGCTGAGTAGTTGGAGGAGGGGTTGAATACTTATGTATGTTTGGTCAAGTGCTGACAGCTTGACGACTATCTCATTCTGGCTGCTTCCATCGAGGTTTTTTGGCTGCGCTGCCGATGGGGTGCTCCCCTCATTCTCTATGACAGTTCGTATCCCCTTGGCTAGTGAGACCTCATCCTGTAAGTTGGCTTTCCCTCGGGTCTATGCACTTGAGTATTGGGTGTTTCTTTTGTTTGGGGATGGTGATGGGTACCGGGGTGGTCGGCGGGGTGTCCCATGATCATTGAGTGGGGATGCTTGGGTGGGTTTCTATTGTGGAGGAGGATTTTGCGGGTTCATATTCAGTTAGTGGTAGTGGCATTTTTGTATTTTGTATGAGTAACTTGGTTGGCGGGTAGGCTGGGCTGAGGAGGACTTTTCTTTACCATTGATGGCTTTGTATTTAGTGTTCTTGTTAGGGCATGGCGCAGGCATATTTGAGATACGGGGTTGGAGGTTTAGTCACAGGATGAGTTTAAATAAAATAAGATTGAATTCTATGTTC
Organism: Tuber melanosporum; assembly: GCF_000151645.1. Taxonomy (NCBI): domain Eukaryota; kingdom Fungi; phylum Ascomycota; class Pezizomycetes; order Pezizales; family Tuberaceae; genus Tuber; species Tuber melanosporum. Next base: position 781,089 of record NW_003299106.1, read on the forward strand.
TTTTTCTACTTATTACTTTAATGAATATAAAATATTATAACGCTTCTTATTATTATCATGACCATTATCATTGTTATACTGAGAAAGCTCTTTACGAGGAAGAGTCAGAGAGAGCTTACAATAGACCTTCATGATAGAAGACAATGGTCTTGTACTATCTGTAATGTAGGCAGAGGCCTAGTGTTATCAGAAACTAAGAAGAAAGAGAAGAGGAGAAGTCTCATTCTCCATCGCCAAGAACTAACTATTCGAGGTAGGATTGTTACATAGAGTTCCTTTTCTGCTGTCTCTGTTTCTAATTGGTGGCCTAGTTCTTGTAGAGTTCTAACATCCTGATCCTGTATTCTGCCAGATTATTTTAAATTCACCTCCAGATCCTCCAAACTCATAAACCCAATATCCAACGGTCTCTTACCTGCTTTAACCTTTTCTCTAATATTCCATACCATTTTCGGGCTTCTAGCAACTCCAGTAGCAGTAAGCTTTTTAATTACAGCAGGTACTAGTTCACTGAGAACGTACTGCAGATTCAGAGGCCAAATTCCTCTAGTTTTGAATACTTGCTGAATACTATGTGATAACATAGTCTTAGTACGCGCCTCAGTCGAAAATGGTATAAAGACTGTCTTCCTTATCCCTTCTTGGCTCTGGCCTGACCAGATATGGTTATCAATAGCAAAACTATAAAAATGTTCATAAGGTGAAAATAAACCAATAACTAGAGGCTGCAGTAGGTGCATTGAGTGAGTGGATAAGGAAGTATAGTGGATACAACTGTCAATGCAATGCTGAATAAATTTGAAGCTAATATGTGAGCTGTGACCATCTAGAATAAGAATCTGGAGTAGATTTACTCCTATTATGAGGGCTGATTCTGGATCAAACAAGTCGCACAACTATGGCAAGGCCAAATTATTATCGGTCCCGCCTTTAGAGGAGTAGCTGAACTGATAGGTAAGTCCAGCTTCAGCAAAGTTCTGGTGCTACCTTAGGTAGTGCCCTTTTTCTTTGTTGATGATAAACAGAGATAGTGTAACTCCTCTTCCCAATACAGTCTTAGTCACTGAAACTAGTTGTAACAATCCCTCCTTAGATGGTTAGTTCTTGGCGACGGGGAACGATACTCCTCTTCTTCTTCCTTCTTCATCTTACGATAGCACTAGGCCTCTGCCTACGTTACCGATAGTACAAGACCTTTGTCTTCTATCGGAAACACCTATTGTAAGTTTTCTCTAACTCTTTTGCAGGAAGAGTTCACCTTGGCATAATGATATCGTTGCAATAAAGATAAAGATCATAAAAGTGTTTTTAGATTAGTTAAAGTAATAAGTAGGAAAAGTACTTAGAACAAAGTGTGAAGAACCTATCCTCCTCAGCCGTATTGGCCTCCTTATATAGTGTTCTTCCTGCCCGTAGTCATGTGACCCAAAGTGGTCACATGTGTGAAACCAAATCATAACAAACTAGTCATGTGACCAAAGTAGTCACATTCTCAAAACCCATGACCTCATAACGAGGTCATGTGCAAAACTCATAAACCAATCATAACACAATAAACAAGTCATATGACTCGACTGAATCATATGCGTGAAACCCATAACCTCATAACGAGGTCATGGGCAAAATATAAATCATATGCGCAAGGCATACCCACAAGGCACACTCGCAAGGCATACTCGCCAGGCGTACTCCCATGACTCATATTTGAACCATGTGCTAAAGCATCACAAAGTACACACATAACAAATCACATGACTCGAATGAGCCATATGTGTGAAACAATTACATACCTGTGACTCATAACCATGTATCACATGAAAACCTTTTCCTCGCCAAGCCATATTAGTGACACTAGTTCTCTTTTTCCATCATTTATAACATATGGATTATGCCTACCTCATTGACAGATCATTTTAACTCTTTCCACCCACTCCATCAAGACGCCCTTTTCATCTATGTTAAATATTTGAGCTCCTTTGAGACAATAACAATATATCAGCTGGTATAACTTCCCAAAATAGTCTTGCGAGGGGCAAGGATTATTGGCATAAGCTCTCTGTAGTTCAAGGTTACAACTGAGTTTAGAGGCTAAGGTTTGATAGCTTTTAAGGAAGTGACCTATCCACTTCTGCTCCAATGAGGTAGACAGTTTTCCTGTTCACCTCTTTTCCAAGTGAATAGCCATACTGCGAACTATATTTAACATTGGGGGAAAAACCCCAATCATCTTGCTCCTCATACCATTTAACAATGGCCAACTCCTTCACTGGTGTTAGGCACTGTTGTTCTTGGTGCGATATGACTCGGCTATCATGGGTTCCCACAATCTGCCGATATAATGTTCACTTGTTAACTTCATATTCTTCCATAGCTTCAGCCACAGTTATTCAATTATCGATTGACCCAAGGGACTTGAGGGCTCACCGGAGGCGTTCATCATGCTCCAAGACTTTGCGCTGGCTAACCCGACCCATCTCATTCACTTTTTTTTGTGTTTTGTCTATCTTTGCGCACAGGAGCAGGGTTGCCTCCCATAGACACCCATGTCTCATATTACGCAAAAGTGATGTGACACATCCCGGTCTTGTGTCACATCACCGCCTTTTACGTTAGCGCACAAGGCCCAGGAAAACCTAACCCACCAACGTTCCCTGCTCACCAGGCACCCGGGAATGGGGGTTCGAGGAATACCGGTGTCTTGATGGGGCACTCACGCACACCCTTATTATTTTGATTATTTGCTTTTTTTTTTGGACTCCACCTCGTTGACACGCGGGACCCTCAAGGTCAAGCTGCCGGTACACTCCGTCCACGAATCGTAATACTTCCTATGATACCTCAACTGACAAGGCCAATAACCCCATCCAACAAAACCCAACCAAGAGGCTTCTGTGTGAACAATTGCTCAGGGGTTGATTCGCTCGGTTCTGTATTTACCGTCTAATAATATTCAACGCATCGCGTTCTTAGCGCTACCATGGAGTATCCATTAGCTCATCTCCCCATCCATCCAATTCGCCATTCCACAAAGAATGAACCTGATAGGATAGAGCCATAATGGGTATGCTCGATGAGTTTCGATTGCGAGAGATATATGGACACGGCCGCAGTGTCTTGAATTGAGCGGTGGGCAAGGAACATTTCGCCGGTATAATAATATTATGCATCTTCTCATACACCTTCTTGCCCATTACCCTCCACTAATTATTAATTAATAGGAAATGTGATTTGCGTCCGAGTGGCAACTAGACACTTTCTAAGTCCATACATATATGGTTACGCCGATTTCGATTGTGCCAACATTCGGTTAAGGCTCACGCTCTGTGATTTTGGGAAATTTTCCCTTCGCAGGTCCACCAGACGGTGCCTTAAGTCATGCTAGGGTGATGAAGGATGCAAGGTTTAGCACTGCTGTGTGTTCCCATGAAGCCTAGATGGGGCTTGGCCTACGTAAGCTAATATGTGCTAAGTAATGTCTATTTTGTCTTCCTCCAACTTTGATTGGGTTATTCTTCACCTATGGGGGGGTGTGAAGATTGCTATAAGAAGAGACAAATCGAGGAGGATGTGCTAGGAAAGGAGTATGAGGTCTAGATTCACAAGGTGGGAATATTTTTTGATAGTAAGCTTTTTCAACAAGGAGTAGTACCCAACTACTAAGCGAAAATTGACGGGAGCTAGAGGAAGAAGGAAACCAACTGATTATTTTATTGTGCGTGAGAGAGAGAAAGAAAGAAAGATTGGTTGGTCTTTGGAAAGAAACAACAAAACCTGCTGGAGGGAAGATGAAAAATCCACATATAGGCAGTAAGGAGTAGGGGGAACATCACTGGAACCCTTGCGAATAAGGTAATTATCTCACTAGGATGCAAGGCAAGTGTTTGGAAAAAAACATCGACTGCTGAGCCATTGTCATGTACTGCCGGGATGGAATCCCCTCCCCCAGATATTGCCAGCATCAAATATAATACCGTACCTTAACATGAAATTTCCTTACCAACATATATCCCCACCCCCCGTTATTCTACATCTTCTAAAGAGAGATCCGCGAATGATCCCTGCTCCCTCCTCCCCCCTGCTCTATCACTTCCGGTTCCGACATCATCGCCCTCTTATCGTACCCTCACATTTCCACATTTAACAAGACACTCACCCCCGCTATAGACCCCGTGCTTGCACGCAGCTTCCCATACTTCAATAAACGGATGCACCTCATCACAGCCCTCTACAAGCGGCCTCAAATTATGTATCGAGTATTGAAATCATCCATCCTTGTAAACCAGGCAGTATATTTGCCTTTGAGTATTGACCGAAGTTCATCTCATGTTCATCTTTTACCCTATACATACTACATGCGTAGGAGCCCAGACTTGGGCAATTTACTACAGTGGCTTGTTTCTCATGATAGCGCTTAGGAGGGAGGAAGAACTATAGAATCAGCAATGTTCCAGTTGGTGTAAAACTCCCGCCCTTGGAGCACTGATCGATTGATGTTGTCCTCTTTTTAATGGAATATTGTCATTGGGGCTAGGGTCGAGGAGTAGTTGCCAGTTTGTTAAACTTTGATACTGGTAGGGTATCCAGTGGCCCCACCGGGTGTAGCGCTCTGTAGCTGAGCAACATGGGACTGGAGGAATTGTAGCTCAGCTAATCGGCCGGTGGGGGGCACCAGTTGCACAGTGATAAAAGGGATTCGGGACGGGCACTTCGATGGACTCCTGTACTAAACGGACGGCAGAAGGTCAGCCCGCTACCGCGAGGGCAAGCATGCGGGAAGCGACAGGATATATGAGCTTGTGTGCGTACCTACTCTTCTAAGCAGGCTTGGAATTCTGCATCGTCCAAATATATAGTCCCAAGTTGGGAGTAGAAAGTTAGTCCTGCGGCATTGGAACCGAGTGGGTTTTTCTGTGATGTAACCAGACTGAACAGGTTTTTTTATTTTCAGAACTAAGCGGGATCGATGGGTTCGCTGTCATTTCGGGTAGAGAGAACTGGTTTTCGAGAAATATTGTAGTTATTTTAGTGTATATAATTAATATTATCCCATAAATTACGATTGTAAGGTGCTGGTAGGACTATCTATACGCACTTGGGGGGTAGATGGCCACTGAGAGGTTTATAGCACTGGAAGAATTGAAGATACTTTGCAACGCACCTGGAAGACTAGGGTCACCATGAATGAAGCAACCTAAATAGATGAAGAACAGTTGATGAGGCGAGCCATAGGGATGCTAGCTAAGCACGGACAGAGATATATATAATATTATTATATCACCTTATAACTCCCGAAATTCAACGAACTCTAAAAAAAACAGAAACCCGATAGCCCATGACTCTCTGTGATCTTAAGCAACCCGGAACCACCCTGATATCTCTTGATCGTCCGTGAGCCCTAAAGCATGTGCGCCGCGCCAACTACCTTGTGCCCGATAGTATATGGGGCGAAAGAAACATTCCAAAGCCAAATACCCAATGCCTAACGTACGATGCCAATGGGTAGGATACCAAAACCAAATGCAATGTCAGCCCGACCACATGCCCAATAATCGATCCACTATGGATTTTTGGTAACGCCAGAGTTCACTGTGAGGTGTTGGTGCATAGCATAAGCTTACCTTGAAACCGACGCCTGTACGGAAGGAAGATAAAAATTAGAAGAGAAGAGCCATATGGGAAAACGATTCTCAAGACCGTCAGACGGCAAAGTTGATTATTCAGGGTGGTGAGCTTTTCTTGGTGGTCTGGTGATTTTCAATGGCAACAACGCTTCTCGCCCAATTATAGATCTCCTTGCTGTTGCCCCACGCTGTCCTGTCAAAACCAGAAACCGGGAAAGGAGCTTTATAAGAAAACCCCTTCTCGTCCTCCCGTCGTTGCTGTTGTAGTTATGAATATGGAGTGTATTATAGGAAAATCAAAAGTACACACAGTAAACCGCTGGGATAAAGCTATAGATCTTCCCAGCAATAGTTTTGGCAGCCCCCGAAACCTCATATACACAGCTACGTATGTATTCTGAGCCAAGTCTCACCTGATCTCCTAGCCTACCATCGTTGTGTAATACCATCAAATTGTATCTCATGTGATACTAAAGTTTTTCATACCGCGTATCTTGGTCTTCCCCTCCTAGTACCCAGGACCTAGATTGCTAGGTAAGCGGTTAGTGGAACCTCGTTGATGTTGATCCCCCCTAACCCTAGCTATGCAGTTTCCCAGACCAGCGGTCCCCTTGGCTTCCCTCTCGGTCCTTTCTTCTGCCTTCCCACCTATATTTCTGATATCAATTGCTGGTAAGTAACAGTACAGTATGGCACTGTACCATATCGTACTACTTCAATGCCTTAAGGGGTAACATGGAGATTGGCTTAGCAAGTATAAGCAACTCTGTATGTCCGGCCTAAGAATGTGCTAGAGGATGTTTCCGGGAAGGCCTATTGAGCCGTTGTCGCTCACATTTACATTCCTGACCCAACTATGCTGCCCGCTTTTGGTTACGGTGCTAATATAAAGGGGTGTAAAGGTAGCTTGCCTATGTAGTATCATACAGTTTTCTAAAAGGTCCGTTTTTTTCCACTTTCCCTGTTTTTTGTTTGTTTGACTGGAGTGGCCAAAACTGGAGGCGATAAAAGGCCGGGTAGCATTGGGCGAGAGGGAGAGTAGGAAATACTAGGGGGAAAAAATTGACATTTGAAGTTATTGAATCCTTAGGGACGGTGTACAGCCAGAGACAGCAAATTTTATTGTTGAACGCTCTTGGAGATTTCTTTCCCTTACTCTCCTTACCTCAGGGGCGCCGGTCGGGACGTAATTCTATCATACCCAGGACAACCACACTCCAGAACGAACCCCTACGTCACCACGCCACCACGGTGCTGTAAATCCCCACCCACACCATACCCTCCAGAGCCACACAATGATGCTACCAATTGAACCCCATATCAACCGAGTGACCAGTTATGATGGAAGCACTACAACAAAAGTGTGTAGAGACATGTTGTTTTATAGTTTAACCAACAAGAATTCCAATATGCACTCATTAAAAAGAACTCCAGGGCTCTCCAGACACGTAATTCAGGTACTATGGTAGTGGGGATGTTGACAATAGAGTACTGTACCGGTAGCCTGGAGTGGCTTTAATAGGACTTGCAGATAAACAGGCACACCATCAGCGGGGAAAAGTGTAATGCATGCCCTTAGGCTAACCTAGCCCAGAATTTTCTCATTACAGCCCACAACTAGCCCTAGAATCGGCTGGTATAGTGGTATTATATGATACTCAAGTGTGGATGGGGCTCCCTCGGCATCTGCAGGAGTGGCGTTTCCCTTTGTAGATATTCTGCCCGGACTATCGCATCTATGATACTGTATTTTGTTTGTGCTCCTGCCGCTCTTTTTATCTGGGGCTGTCACTGTTGGTGGTCCCATAGATCTGATTGTGTGAGGTTAGACAATTCCCAGTTAGGGAATGGACTTCCTAAATCATTTCCAAAGTATTCGCTATGGCACATTCATTGTATAAGGAGTGTTGAAACAGGCGGGAACCTGCAAGGCCACCACAGTACAGTGTATTGGGCTTCAAAATTCCTGCACTTTTCCTGAGAGCATCCTCACTGCCTCTACTGTAACAGCTGTAACAACTAGAGCAATCGAGGTCGATGACATCAGAGTGCCCAGAATCTCCCCCTCGGACCCAGGAAGAAAAGGCAGCTATCAGATCTTCTTCTAGCCCTCGGGTAAGACAAGTAAAAATGAAATGTATAACAGACCGCACCAAGAGGGGCTGCCCTAACTTCCTAGCAAGGTCCTCATTATTTCGGTTTTTAGAGCAGCCGTATCGCTGAGTAGAGCGTGATAGCAACACTCTAATGAAAGGTTGGTCGTGCCCAGGGAAACACGGGTGCGGAGGAAGTGCGACAATGGGGCTTCTGCGATCTCAAAGATCCTTTTGAGGGAGGCAGTATTCGTTATTCATTGCAGATACAGAAGAATTACTCGAAGGGAAAGGAAAGAACGAAGTTCTGCTAAGTATGATACAAGTTGAGGTGGCTAAGTCCACCCGCATGCATTACCCAAAACAGCTCTCGCGGGGCACCAGGCCTCACCGTGCCCTAACCTTGTACAGTTCGGTGACAAAAGTGATCGTTGCCGTGCTTGTCAACCACCTCGCCCGCTCACCACCTCTCAACAACCTCCCGATATTAAATCAGATGTATTTAAAATTACAGAATTTTTGGTAGAATAGATTGAATAAGAAGATTAAATACAATATATCAATTTAATATTTAGTATACCACCCTTTTGCCTTAATGACAGCCTTAATCCTCCTAGGAATACCCTCAACCAACTTTTCAAACAAAAGGTCTGGTATCAACTCCCAACAATGAATAAGGTCTTCCACTATGAGTAGCTTTAACTTGTCTGCTGATCTAGTATCTGCAGCCAAGTGAGCATAGTGTTCATGGTAAAGCTTCTTGAGGTGTACCCAAACATGTTCAATGGAATTGAGATCTGGTGAATATGGGGGCCAATCCTCCAAAACCCCCACCTCATTCTCCTCCAATCATGCCATTGTAAGCCTAGCAGTATGTACCCTACCATTATCTTGCATAAAGATTGGCCTAATATCCTTTTCCTCCAATTCCTTTAAAAAATCAAGCAAAGAAAAGTCCAAAGTCCTAACATATGCTCTTGCATTTACTCTACCCCCATCTACAACCCTCATGCCATTACAGGTTCCCTTCCATCTACCAGCAAAACAGGCCCATACTATCTGCTTGATACCACCAGACTTCCTCACTCCCTTCCCACACTCTGGTAGCCATTTTTCCTTGGATGTTCTGAAGACCCATTGAACTACTGAATCTGCAGATTTCTTAACACTACATTCATCACTCCAGACTACCCTTCTCTATTGATCAATTGTCCAACCCCTGTTCCTAATGCACCATTCATATCTCTTTCTTGCCAGAATGAGTTTTAACCTTGGCCTCTCAGCTTTTAAATGCTTGTGGATGCCATGTTCTGCTAGTCTTCTCTTAATTGTCCGGACAGAAGCTGGGGGGGCAAAATCTTGGCAAAGCTGCCAAAGAGGCATTTTTCTGTTACGCCCAGAGGCAATAACTATATGATGGGTACCACAAGGGGAAATCCTTTGAACTCAACTGGTTCTGATTGGGGCTAAAACTGACTCTGTTGTCTCATATTATTGCTATGCAGAAGCAAGTACGGAAGTTGGTATTTCTACTCAGCATGATATCTCAGCCAAACTTGTCCCCACTTCCCTCATTCCAATGGCTCTCCAAGTGTTGACTCAGGCCATTCATTCCTTCCTACTCATTTCCAGTATCAACCTTTTTTCTACTAAAGTATGAGGCAGTACCATTATTGTGGTTTCGTTGTTATTGTGCGATTGGTTACATCACCAACAATGACTTATCCAAGAACTATACTTATTGTTAGATGGAGACAATCTGATAGACTTCAGAATTGTCTAGGTCAATCAAGATTCATTTCTGTAGACGGAGATTATCTAGGAAGGCTTGAGTTCACTTGTTTCGTTTATAACTACTAAGAGTGAAGTAAAGTAAGATAGAATCGTAAAACAATATTATATTGTTAAGGTCTCTTCTCCATTGCTTGATAATGTCTAAAGCTTGGGAGGTACTTCAATATTTATACTCCATGTCTGAGTATTTACAGACTACATTTTTTTATCATACAACTATGTACCTCTCTGATTATAACTCACAACATCAGGTATTCTTGAAAGGTGCAAATATCTGAAGACCCTGAAAATCACCACACTCTCTTTGGCAATTACAATATAACTAACTCGGAACCATACTATTTCCAATAGTAGTTATCCGATTCTTATAGTCTTTAGACTTGTGTCCTAGTTCTCAAGTTGAATTAAGCTGGCTCCAATTGTCTCTGTCATTGATGAAATGATCAGTTTCATCTGCGGGTTGCATCTGCAAAGGTAGTCGTAATCACAATCTGTTTTCAGGTCGTCTGACTTTAAACCTCTACAACTTTTTACACAACTGATAGATGTCTTCCTGAGAACTTCCTACTAATTTGCAGAAAGCTATTCTACCAGATTGACAAATATTCCCTCGGTCGGCAACCCTTGGTTACTCCAGGTAACAGGGTTTCAATTACTATTGTAGTGTTGGAAGCTATTCTCATAACTATAACGTGTTCCGCAACCTAGTTACAACGCTCCGAGAAGTCCAATAGCTTCTATGGTTGTGTCCCTCAGAGTTCTAGACTCTTTTAGGTATTGTAGGGTAGATGTGAATGTATTGGTCTCTTGCTGAAATCCTTTACCATTTAATACCATCTCTTTGTACAAAAACATCCCGTTACCTACGACTTATACCAAAGGTATCACATCTTTAAAGTCTAGTAACTTTCTGAGTAGTTGACAGATTTACTCCATTCCACTTCTTAGACCTAGCCTAAGGTCCCATCTCGTATATCCTGCAAACAGGATCCGGTCTGGCAGACAGCGGCGACATGTACAGTGTTAATCTGACACCTTCAATTTTGTAGTATTATAGTCACAGGACACAACTGAGATTGATACATATGATGATGTGTGGGCCCCATCAAGGGGCCCAAGGGGGGTGTTGGAGACCAGGGATTCCAATTCCAGGTAGGGTTACCCTGGTTAGAGTGACTCCTAGGTATCAGATTCCGAGATTCCTAACACTTATACCATTCCACAGTGGGAATACTCCTTCAGAACCTGCATCTTCCTCATGTCATACTGCATACAAGTGTGGAGCCTGCACCAAAAAAAAGAAACAGGAATCAGAAAACATGGATTAGAAGAAGCACAGTTGCTTAATTGGATTGAAACAAAATAATCCAATCAAAATTCCTCAATGCTACTCCAGATCTTTCAACTTTTTTTTAACCAAACTTGTATTAAGGATATAGAAATAGACATACAACTCCAAAATCTTGTGCTCTACCCAAAATATGTCATGATCCACCTTGTATCTCAGGGCTTTGTTAGCCAAATGGAAGCCAATTTTGCTACACACACACAGTATCCCCAGTGATCTGTAGGGTCTACAGTCAGTATTGGCAAGCAGCCAGTCCATCCCTGCTTGAGCATAACCAGGTCAGCCTGGACTTTTCTGAGAAGCGACCTGGGTGGACTGTCGGCCACTGTCCATCTTCTGGTCTCATCCGACCTGGCCTGGTCGGACTGCAGATATCTGCAGGCTTCCGAGTAATTCAATGTGACAGTGATAATTCTGGGGAACTTTCAGCAAATTTGTATAAATTGGTATTGATTGGGCAACAAACCAGCATATGTGTCAATGGGCTCCGTACCTACATGTGATATTTATATATTTACCACCATTATATATATCCTAGGAGTCGAATAACCACTCTGTGAACTACCTAGTGAAGATCTCCATGCTCTATCCATCCATATTTTTATTTAAATAGTTGTATCCAATAAAGAAATCAGAATTAAGAAAAAAAGAAATTGGTTTCTATGCAGAGTAAATAAGGTGAAGGGAACTAGAAGAAGGATATAGTGGAGGAGTGGCTATAATGAAAATGGTTAGGTATATTATAGTTGTACTGATATGGATATGGTAGGGAAAATAGCACAAATTCAGAACAGAATAATATTTGCTCATGTGTGATATACGCGCTGTTAAGAGTACAGGAATCTGATATCTAGGAACCACCTTAAGTTGGGTAACCCCACTCGGAATTGAAATCTCTGGTCTTCAACATCTTTCTCTGACTCTCTGATAGGGCCTGCAAGTTATTGTACATATTCATCTTTGTTGTGTCCTGTGACTATGATGTCACAGAATAGAAGGTGTCAGAATAATGCCATAAACATTACTACCAAACTTCTGACTGAATCCTGTTCACAGAATATATGAGTGGGGACCTTCGGCTAGGTCTGAGAAGTAGAATAGGGTAAATCCGTCAACTACCCAGAGAGTTACTAGGATTAAAAGATGGAATGTCTTTAGAATAAATGATAAGTAATGGGATATTTTCATACAAACATATGATAATAAATGTTAGAGGATCTCTACGAAGAGCTAATATATTCTCATCTACCCTACAATAAGTAGAAGAATCTAGAACTCTGAAGAACACTACTAAAAGAAGCCTATTGTAATGTGTTCACAAGGTGGGAATTAGGTAGTCATAAATACACAACTCTGTTCACATCTAGTATGAATGAAGCTAATCAAAGGTATCAAGTGATATACTTTGGTAAAACAACTTAAGTATCAAAACAATACTTAAAGCAAAATATAAAACAAAACCCTTAACCGAGTACCCATATCGGTTACACCAATAGAGTTCACGGAGTGTTACAACTAGGTTCAGCGATGCATTGTGACTGTGGAAATTATCTCCAATATCAATCAACGATCATGGCTCCATTACTTAGAACATTCAGGAGTTGCCAACCGAGGGATTATCTGCTAATCTGGTAGAATGGCTTGCTACAAATTAGTAGGAAGTTATCTGGAGGATATCTGTTGGTTGGATCAGGAGTTATGGAGGTCTTAATATGACAACCTAGGAAGGTTTCATCTACAACTACTCCTGCAGACACTAGTTGCAGATGAAACTGATCATTTCATCAATAAGAGAGACAATTACAGCTAATACAGTTCGACTTGAGAACTAGGCTATAAGTCTAAAGACTCTAATGATTAGACAATTATTATTGGAAACAAGTATAGTTCCTAATTAACAAAATAGTAATTACCAAGACAATGTAATGGTTTTCAGGGTCTCCTAATATTTGCACTTCAGGAGAATGCCCGACATTGCAAGTTATAGTTGAAGAGGTACATAATTTGTATGAGGGATATATGTAGTCCATGAACACTCAGATTCAGAATATAAATATCAAAGTGCCTCCCAAGCTTTTAGACATTATTAAGCAACAGAGAAGAGACCTTAACAACATAACATTGTCCTTACAATTCAATCCTACTTTACCATACTCTTAGTGGTCATAAATGAAAGGAGTAGCTCTTTAAGCCTCCTTAGACTAATCTCTATCTATGATACTAATCTCAATTGGCCTGGACGATTCTAAGTCTATACAGATCATCCCTGCCTAACACGTACACACCAGGAATATATCAAGTGATAGGAAATTTTCCAGCATCCGCACTGCTCTCAGAGCTGATAAACATGCTAATATTATTATTTTTTATTTCCATTCCCATGTTCCAGAGATGAGCTGATGAGAGATATTTCCAAATATTGCATGGATACAAGTATATGCGAATATATGTATATAACTTCAGGTAACTTCAGGTATCCGCAGGAATCTTCCGGTTTCAGCCAGCATCTCTTCAGATATCTCTATGTATCTTCAAATATCTGCGGGCATCTTCAGATATCTGCAGATACTAGCGTGCATCTAAAGATGTCTGCCACACTCTAACAAAATAATTACTAATCCGATGGCATATGCCGAAAGCCTGGCCAACAGAACCCAGGTCGGCTTCACATTGACCTGACCTGGCCGGACTGTATATCTGCCGGCTATCTGCGGACCTGCCTGGCGGCCTGCGAACACTGCCCGCAGTCCGAGGAGGGGACTACCGGCAACAAGAATGACGGAACGGCAGCCATTGGGTCGGACGGCAGCCCCAACAGGGCGAGGCGGGGATGTTCAGGGGTAGGGGTAGGGGAGCTAGGAATGATGCACTATGGACCTACTGGTAGTCCACCAAGAAGGAAACAAACAGGATTATGATATGATAATAATATGATATATCAATTATGATATTCGAGTACAAGTACAGGACAGGACACAGGATAAATACCACCAGAGCCCTTGGAAACAAGCAACCACCCCACCACACACACAAAAAAAAAACTAACATCAGCGGAGGCTTCGACTGCTGAGCCACAGCCACGCACCCCCAGACCGCACCCCCTTCAGATATAGGCAGAATCTAATACGTTGACATTAATAGCCGGTTCCCCTCCTATTTCACTGTCACCCTTAGTCAGTGGAAGAGAGCATGATGTGGAAGCAAGTATGATGCTCCACTTTTATTTTTATTTTTATTTTTCTAATAATATTTATTATATTTATTATATTCAAGTTTAATAGGTTTACATACTACTAGTTATTAACTGCATATTTGTATTTTCATGTATGTAGGAAACAAAATGTTAATTAAATACTGTGAAATTAGCACTCTTTGTAATAGAATCATGCAATAGGTATGAGGGATCAGAATCTCATTCTTCAGTCAAACCACCACGATCAACATCGGAATTACTATTTCCAATTTCCATCCGTTCTCCATCTCACTCCTCAGCTAATTCACCCTTAGTATTAATTTCCACCTCTCAAACTTCACCCAAAATTGGTAGAAATTTAGGGCCAACGTTACTACTCATGCCGATAGCTATTTGTCCTATGATAATACATATTAAAGCTTCTAATTGGTCAGGTGGCGCCTAGATTAACTACAAATCTTCAGCAGTCAAATTATTCTTTAGATCCAAGCTCTCTTGTAACTTTGATATTATAACTACTAAACTCTGAGAATTGGTGATATAATATACTATTAAATTTCAAAGAAAGTAGAGAGATATAGTTTATGCAGACCAAAACTTGAAGCAGGTTGAAAAGAATGTGTTATGTGACTCAGCAGCATTGAATGCCAAGGTATGACCATGCAGAGGTTAAAATGTCAACCAAGTAAGCCCCCGCCCCGCGACAAACGCATCCACCTCTTCCTCAGTATTCCCATAACCCACGCCGTACTGAGTTTTGAGGTTATCAACCCCCAAGCCTTCATCTTCTTCCCCCCCCGCGATAGGAGCATCCACCTCTTCCCGCGTTTTCTCACGAACCATACCATAGCGGGTTTTGGGGTTATCAATCCCCCGAGCCCTCCATACCGCTATAAACGCATCCACTTCATCATCTGTTTTCCCATGTTGGCTACGATAGTGGGCCCTGAAATTATCAACCTTCCTGAAGCTGTGGGAATGCTTACAGCCGGACTCAGGACAGACTATTCCGCTCGGATTTACATGACCTCTAGAGGTTGCCATGTGCCGATTCAAATCTGCCTGCCTTTTAAACATTACCCCGCAGATATCACATTGGTAATGGGACGAGTAACGGGCCGCGGATCCTAGTCGGCGGGAAGAATATGGTAAACTACTGGTGCCCGAGTCGGGGGGTGGTTCTTGGCCTTGGGAGCTGCTAGCAAAGGGTGATAGTAGTTAGCTTACTATTGCGAGCGCAAGTGTTCGGGGAGAGACTGGAAACAGGAGTTTGTGCGCTCACCCGTAGTCCTGGGAGATTGTGGGACAGATATTGTTCCGACCATGCAAGTTCGTGGTGCTGTCCTGCCCGAACACTGGCAGCGGGAAGTAGCAAGGACTGCTGCGATTAGACGAGCCAAAGGCACTATCCTGCTCAAAGCCGCCGGGCAGGACGATCTGCCTCGGCCATGCATTACTAATACTGTCGGAGCTAAAATTGGGATTGCTTTGGTTGCTCGGAAGGGGGTCGCGCTGCCGCGGCGAGGCCACCGGTTCTAAACGAGAGTCATGGCGTTGCAGGATTGACACCCAGTGCCCCGGGATCCCAGCGATGATGCCCATGTCGTCTACGGGGACCGGCGCCGAAGAGCAATGCAAAGGTTCACTATTTGTTTTGGAACTCCGAGAGCTGGATTGACCAAAGGGCAAACGTATGCCCTTCTGAAAGACTTCGCCATCTTGCCCATCTTGTGTACTGGGGCCCACATCTTCCCATCCTAGTAGCAGATCCACCACTCTTTCATGCCCATTCTCTTTCGCCCATGAGAGCGCTGTCTGGCCGAAACCCCTGTCTGGTATGCTGGGGTCGATATCTTCCTGTCCCAAGAGTAGCCCCACAACATCCTGATGCCCATACATAGCCGCCCATATCAGTGGTGTAACACCCACCCAATCTCTTTGGTTGATACCGCGACCCTTCATCCCCACCAATATATCCACAACCTCCGTAATCCCAAAAAGGCATGCACAATGCAGTCCAGTAAACACAGAACTAGAATCAAGTTCAACGCAATCCGATCTCCAGACCTGCTGCAAAAGTAGCCTAGCAGATACATGGCCATCGTATTGGTTGAATAGCTGCAGCGCAAGTGATTTCGCGTTCTCCGAGAGTTCCATTTTTGCATGGGTTCCCCAATATCTACTAGCGTAGCTGAGAAAAGGTGTGTTCCGGAAGTCAGAAGAGGGGTTAGCCGAAAGGTCCTTGACTTGCTGAGAATTTAGATACGTCAAACATGTTTCCGCAATTGTCGAATGAGAGCTAGCAAAATACTCCGAGTGAGCGTAAAGATACTCCTGAAGGGTGGAGTGGATCAAGCGGGCGGTCGAAGATTCCCTATCTACGATGACAAGACCTTGACAACAGCCTAATAATGTCCCTTTTGAAGGAACATTGCCGGATTCGAGATCTGTGCTCCCTATCCCAATAGCCAGAGCGTGGCAGAGCTCATCCATGTGTAAAGGCCGTTCTGAATGATAGACCCACATGAGAACAACCATCCCGAGGCTCGATCTCGCACTATCCTGTGCTCTTATCCGTTCCAACGATACACCATACGTATCTTCCAAAGTCAAGCGATCCCTCATTGCGTCGAGTCTCTGTCGTCTACGAAAGACGGTTGTTTCTCGTAGGATTCCATCAATGTTGAGGGAAGCCAGCAGAAATCTAGGTATGCATCTGTCAGTAGATAACGCAGATTGGATTTCCTACTGCCATCAATAATACATACGTTGTAGACAATGTTTCTGAGATTACATGCGCAATATATGTCTCCAATCTACTGTCCATCGCGTCGGGAGCTGGATCCTCATCCATCTTGGCGCGGAGAAATTTGATGACATCACCTTTGCTGGTAGTTATGGATACAATGGTCACTGCCTCATCAAGCCGCCCCTCAACCTCACCCCGGATATGGGATCTTCCAGTTAGGAATAGTCGAGTCCTTGACGACCCGCGAAGAATGTTTCCCAGTGAGGTAAGAAGCTCAAGCCGATCGCCAAACGAACACTCGTCGAGAGCATCGATACATAAAATGGTGCGCTGCAAGGCTGCGATGGTCCGAAAAAGCTTAACAATGTCAGCGAGTTTCAGTGCTTGGCCACTAGCACCGATCTCCGGGTCCCGGAAAGCATGAATTACTTCCTCCGGAACCTCGTTTAATCCACGGACAAGCTGTTTCAACAAGGCGCCCAGTATATTAGTCGGCGACTGCTCCCCCCGAGCGGCAAAGTCGACGTAGAAACAGGCAACAGCAGCACTTTGTCTTCTTGCCTGCTCGCATAATGTATCTATTACGAGGGAACTAGCATCACGATCCATAAGCACAACCCCTCGTTTATTCCCCCACTCTTTCTTCTTAAGCATGGCCCTCTCACCTGATGTAGGTTTTACCGACGCCGGGATCGCCGTAGCAGAATAAGGTCGCGTTGTCAGATTGGTCTCGGCGGGTACCACCGCACCAGCTTCGAAATTGCTCGGTTTGCAGGAGCCAGTTGCCTACATTCTCGACACGCTGGGCTTGAAGGCCCTGGTGTCGGACTCGGGGGTCTAAGGGAGATAGCCAAGCTAGGATTTCTGATCGTTCATCGGCAGGCGTTGGGTTATTTGTACGATCAAAAGAGCTGATGCTTTTACCGAGATATTGAGACATTTTCTGTAGAATGGTATTGGGAAGGCTCCAGAGAAGAGGCACGGTGTTGGAGGAGCGGTGCTAGACAAAACTCCAGGGAGATGAAGAAAGGAAGGGTTTGACCACGTGAAACTGCATCCACTCGCAGCGGTAAGCCATCCGCCGGCAGAAGTGGCGCATTGTCTTTGGGTTAACCGGTCGGGTTGTGGGGACATTCTTGGCAAAGATATGGCACCGTATTTACTGGTCGACCGGCTCGCTCCAAATATCCTTGTAAATTGCGACATCGGCCTAGATAGGTTTAGCGTAGCAAATTAATAGAATTGCGAAAGCCAGTTAATGAGATCCAACACTGCCAAATGACTCAGGCCATACCCTGTGAGGAAACACTAATCCTCCTCAAGAGCTTTGGTCTCTGAAACCCGAGATTAGCGACCTCCTGGAGATAACGGAGGTAGCGAATCGACCGAGTATAATAAATACTGTATAAGGCACAGGCCAGATGTTTTCGTACACCTAATGCCAAGTATTTAGTGGAGTACGGTGCACAAATGAAAGAAATACCGAACAGAAACACAACACCACTATTTTCCACAGAATAGGTATCGTGACCAGAGTGTATTAACAAAAAAAGAAGTATAACCAACAGAAATATAGAATGATAAGCTTCCATTTGGAAATATTGTGACTAAAATACATCAAAAAATAGGGAAAAGTTATTTTAATTGAAACAGAATGCCATCTTACTATAAGCAAAGATAGGAGCTCCTGTAAAAGTATTAAGATAAAAAGGCTTCAGAAAGCGGAGAGGAAAGAAGTATATGCTAATGAGAAAATATGGAGTTTCTTCATAATATCTGTACCCATAGCTCCAACATCTCTGCAATCTCATCAAGTACTTCGGTCAACCTCTGTGTCTCAGCATGCTCAGACCCCAATTCCTCCAGTTGAGCGTGTTTCTATTACTTCTTCATTGAGATCTAAGATCTGTGAACTCCACACTCATGCCTTATGGTCCTTTCACCATATTGCTCAAGAAGTAGGAGTTGCTATTAGCACAGTCTTCTCAATCTGCCAGGTACTATCCACACTAAGAAGGGTCAAGCCAGGGCGCCTGAAAACACTTAGTACACCTATTCGCAATCGACTTATTGAGATTGTAACATCAAGTCAGAAAAACCAGTGTCTTCTATTTTCTGAGGTTGCCACACTTGCTGGTATTAGAACTGGCCCACATCAGTTATGTACAGTTTTTACATCTGAAGGTTACCATCATTGCATCGCACATGCTCACTCCTATTTCACCTTTCAAATTAAGCAAAAGCGTTTTGATTGAACGTGGCACTCTGCAGATTGGACACGCACAGATTGGCATAAGGTCATATGGAGTGATGAGGCTGTATTTAATGTTGGAGGACTCTCCTCAAGTGGTAGAACTTGGGTTACTCGAATGCCTGGTAAGGAGGATCATGAAGATTGTCTTGTACCTATCTTTCCAAAGCTACAGACAGTTCTTGTATGGGCATGTTTTAAAGGCAGCAATAAGGGGCTATTCATAATCTGGGATAAGGAGAATTGGGGGAAAATAGTAAAATCAGCCTTATTCTCTCAGCATATTGTTCCTAGGTTTCACAAATTTTGGCAACAACAGTCCCCCCTTCAACTTAATTATATTTATCTTATACAAGATAATGCCTCTCTACATATAGCAGGCTACACCCAGAGTCACTTTAAGGAACTAGATATGTGGAAGTATTTTATCGATTGGCCTCCTTCCTCCCCAGACTGCAATCTAATCGAGAATGTGTAGTGTCTTATAAAGTAACAAAGTCGTCAGCACATACTATTTCCTACCACCAAGGATGCACTTCATATTGCCATTCAGGAGAAATGGGATGCCATTACTTCCGAAGAACTTAGTTCTTTGGTCAATTCACTTCCAATCCATGTTTATAAGGTGCATATTACACTCTTTTCTACTTTTCATTGGTGTTATCTCTGTATACTATTTCTACTACTACGACAGCTACGACTACAGTGACTTTTTTCGTACATTATCCAGTTATGAGCCAGTTTAGTACTTGAAGCTGACATCAGAGATTCTGATTCTCCTGTAGATCTGAATTGCGAACAGTGGACATTCAGGATACTAGTTGTATGGGAATTTTTGTAGCTCTTTCTCAACTTTTATGCTCTTATGATTACAGAATTTCTTTTCTTTATTGTCCTTCCTTTTATCATTATTGTTCTTATTACTCTTCTACTTCTATTTGACTTCTTCTGCAGCCTCTTGGAGTCGGACCAAAGATGGGGGGTTTTTTTTTTTTTTAACTTATAGTACTGTTTTTGTAGACAACTAAATATATGTCTCAAACATCCTGGTATATTCTACAGTGTACAAATTCATCGAGCCTGGCACTTGTATGGTACTTATACAGTCGTGTCCGTTTAATAATTATACCCCTACACTGCAATCATACAATACCATCACTCCCTCATCCCACTGGCGACAATGGCTCCTCCTCATTCTACTCAAGCAAAAGAAGATCGAAATAAGGAAATTTATGCCCTGTATAAGCATACAGATATGGGTTATAATAAAATAGCAAAGGCTATTGGGGTCTGCAAGGCTACTATTCAAAAGGCAGTCACTAGAGCCAAGACCAGAAGTGGAGATACCCATTATGCTTCCAAGCAAGACCAATCCACCATGATTACTAATGCACAAAGAAGAGTAGTAGAGGTTATTATCGATACCAAGCCTCATTTAGCGCTATGCAAAATTACCCAAAAGGAAAATATTTGTCTTGACAAGACCACTATTGACAAAATCATTTCAGAAGCTGGTTTTAAGCTTCTGATATCAAGGAAAAAGTCTTTTTGGAAGAAAGGACAGAAGGAGAAGAGAAAAGAGTTTGCTAGGAGAAGGAGAAACTGGAGAGGGGCATGGAATTGGGTGGTTTTTGTTGATGAAGCTACTATCATCTATGATCCAAATCCTGTAGGAAGAAATGTCAGGATCAGAGCTGGTAAAAAGCTGGAAGAAAAAAACTTGAAGCCTAACTTTAAGTTAAGAAAGACTAGCATTGGTATCTATACTATAATAATGAAAGGTGGGAGGACTGAGTTAATTCTTTTAAGAAAGAGGAGGGAGGAAGAAAGGACTAGTAAAAGAGACAGACTTGGCCTCAATTCCTACCAATATGCAACTGTGATCCACTAGCCATACCTTATCCCTTTTATAAAAGGTCTGAATAGACCTTCTAATAACATCTACCTAGCTGCAGACAATGCTTCCTTTCATGATGGTGAGGAAAATCGAAAATTGAAGGCAGTGTGTGGTTATAAAAAACTTCCTTGACTACCCAACTCTCCAGATCTTAATCCTATTGAAAACACCTAGGTACTTCTCAAAAGAGCTCTCAGAAAGAGATTCTCCAGATTGGAAAAAAGACTCCATCATACTGCTGAATTATTTCATGCAGCAAAGGAGGAGTAGGATTTGATTCTTCAAGAGATATTAAATCCTTGGATAGAAAGAATGCCTGAGAGAATTCAGGCTGTTTTGGATACAGATAGAGATCATACAAAATGGTAATTGAATTGATTTAAAGTGTATGTAACGATTCCTCCTCAGATAGTTAGTTCTTAGTGACGGAGAACGATACTTCTCTTCTTCTTCTATTTCTTTCCTTAGTCTTACGATCGTACTAGGCCTTTGCCTATGTTACCGATAGTACAAGACCTTTGTCCTCTATATGGAATGCCTATCGTAAGCTTTCTCTAACTCTTCTTCGTGAAGAGCTCTCCTCAGCGTAACTATAAACATTACAATAATGATAAAGATCGTAAAGGTAGTTTATATTCATTAAAGTAATAAGTAGGAAAAGTACTTAGAACAAATCGTGAAGAACCTATCCTCCTTGGCCACTTGGGCCTCTTTATATAGTATTCTTCCTGCCCATAGTCATGTGACCCAAAGTGGTCACATGTGTGAAACCAAATCATAACAAACTAGTCATATGACCAAAGTGGTCACACACTCAAAACCCATGACCTTATAGTAAGGTCATGTGCGAAAACTCATAAACCAATCATAACGCAATAAACAAGTCATATGACTTGAATGAGTCATATGCGTGAAATCCATGACCTCATAACGAGGTCATGTGCAAAACATAAATCATATGCACAAGGCATACCCGCAAGGTGCACTCGCAAGGCATACTCGCCAGGTGCACGTCTCATAACTCATAATCAAGTCATGTGTGAAACATAACAAATCATAACATAATAAGTTATATGACCCAAATGAGTCATATGTGTAAAATAATAACATACCTATGACTCATAATCACGAGTTATGTAAAACCCCTTTCCGTGCCAAGTCACATTCATGACAGCTTAGATCATATACTTTCATCTATTCCTTAATTAGCTTTGTATCTTAATTATTTCTCTGATTGAATTTGTTAAGTGTTATGGTTGTAGTTACCAGGTAGGAGTATAATTATTAAACGGACACAACTGTACTTTACATGAGAATAAAAGTTAAGAAATACATTAAACCTATATCTAACAACCCATAGGTTCTCAGACAGTAAAGCCATCTCTCCCAACAACTCCATTCCTTCCTACGCCCTATTCTCAAATCCAATCTACTCAGTTTTGAGGGTACTAAACTCCAATTCCTCTAGCCCTGACTATGCAATTACAGTCCACGAATATTTCTCCTGCATGGTATTGGGTAGCATCGTAAGAGTCTACTGCTACCATGATAACCCCATCGTTGCCATATAAAGCCACCAGATAGCATATACAGGACAAGTATCGCATACTTGGTGTGAATATCTCTGCCCCGTAAGTGCCAAAGAGGAAAAAAAAGAGAGGCGAGTCTTGTGATATCCCATTGTTGACATAGTAAACCCAGGAGATACATCCGTTAAAACGAAAGCAAACTGATTAACTAGACCTCAATTTCCAAACCCATAGACACAGGTTTGGAGGATATCCTTGGGCTACCAAGAAATCCTACAAGAGGTCAATATTTATGTTATCAAATTTTCCTTCAACCTCTATTCACAGGATCAGCCACCTATAGTCTTCGTTATGTCATAGGAATTCGAAGACTACTGCCATGGCATCGTAAACTCCATGCTTACTGCAAGAACCGAACTGTATTTCTCCCAAATCAAGGTAAGTAGCCATCCTCAACAGCATCATGTGTTCTACAACCTTCACTAGTATTGAAAAGAGATGTATCATTCTCCCAAACTTAACAATCTCTTACCTAAGTTTATCGAGATTAGGTATGAGCACTACCTCTACCCGATGCTAGTCTGAAATATCATGATGCAGCCTGTGATCGATAAGACATCTTAGTATCACTATATCTCTTCTCTTCCAGAACTGTAGGATGAGATATCTAATACCATCCTCTCCTGTACTCGTATTTGTAGAGTATTTGGCAAGGATAATCTCCATTTCCTAGTCACTATCCATGTTGGCCATGAAATCCAACCAAGGAGTAGAGCAGCTAGGGGACAACTGTTATGTGATAAGGTCACTGATATTGGAATATGTGGTAGTATATGACCCATCTGGGTAGGACATAGAGGGAAGTGTTTGCTTAGCCTCCAACCTTCGTGTCAACTGAAAGATGTCTGTATCCTAGCTTTTAGCTATCTTGAACCTGATGTGTTTGAACTTGGCCCTCAACAGGCAAGTCCAGTACACACATCTGACCAACTTGTAATCCTCCCTCTACTCTCCCTTGCATTTCAAGTACCGTCGTAGCTGAGACACGTCCAACCTTATTTTTTCCTACTCTGGTGTCTACCACTTGCACTGACCTCTGCCAACAGAGGCCTGCAGGAGTGTGTCCACCACACTTCTCATACCTTTTCACAATCCCCTATCTTCCACCTCTGGTAGGACATCTAGCTGTTTTTCAACTTTTTCCCAAACTCTTTTTTTTCCAAGCTAGCTTTCGACATATCATGTTGTCAAGGCGGTCAACTGTCAGTTTAAGGGCTTGAGCACTATGCTCACAGTCAACAGTGTCTAGGTACCAATGTTTAATGTATGGCACCCAGTGTAGGCATAGGTCGATTCTGGAAATATTTCAGAAGGTTGTCACTGTCAGAGGGGCCATGTTCATACAGCGAGATGGGGCTGTAAACCTCTACTTCAGCCACTATCCACCCATATTGTTGTCATCTGTATTGGGGTCTCAGTCCTGATGTCTAACATTCAAGTCACCAAATTGAATGTCTAGTTCTCTGAGCCTCTCTAACCATCTAACAAACTGGTCCTTGGTATATTCTGCTCGTAAGTAGATACTAGAAAGTACCCTCTTTACCCCTTTCTCCCAATATTCAATATGAGCACTACCTTCCTTATACCTAACTATCTCAAAATTCTACAAATATGACATCAAACAAACACCTCTACACCAGATCCTTTAACAAAGGAAAATAAATCCCACCCATCAATATCTATTTGTACATGTTGTCACTCCAGATCAACTGGAGATTCAATAATAAAAAACAAATTCAAAAAAAGAAAAAAAAAATCAAACATTAGCACCCGATTCTGACTACTCCCCCCTACCTTCAATGCCATCATTGTAATAAGCATTTAAAGGAGGCTTCGGATCCACTCAAGCCACATGGGCCAGAGGCAAAGCAGAAATCATTATCAGGATCCTGGGTGGTCGAAAAGATTCCCTTGCTTCTGAGTTTGGTGGCAGCAGCAGTTTTTAGAATCACACATTCCAGGGAGGAGGAGGGGGAGGAATGTTCTGATTCCTTACCCTTGGCCTTGTCTGACTTGTAGTGGGGGGCCTCATCTTCCTCATTACAGCTGATCTCAACCAGCCTGAATGCTACCCATAATATCGGGCTGGAATTCAGTAACTACGCCAGTGTTAGATTGCTTCAAGTCAGTACAGAGACCATCAAATGCCGCGCTTCTTGTCCACTCTTCAACCCTCTGGATCGACCGTCATCCTTTATCAGCTAGCGGGACACAGGAGACAAAAATCCTTACCTTCTCCAGGTTTCTCTGAAACTCAAACTCCAGAAGTAACTGGTGTAACTGGTACGGGTACTCGGTTATTGGTTTTGTTTTATGTTTTGTTTTAAGTATAGCTTTGATACTTGGTTAGTTTTAAGTATCGTTTGATACTTGGTTTTGTTTTATGTTTTGTTTTAAGTATCGCTTTGATACTTGGTTGTGTTTATGTTTTGTTTTAAGTATCGTTTTGATACTTAAGGAGTTTTACCAAAGAGTATCAATTGATACCTTTGACTAGTTTCGTTCATGCTAGATATGAACATATTTGTGTATTTAAAGACCGCCTGTTTCTACAATAGAAAAGGCAGACTTCGACAGACAGTATTTCAATATACTTGGTTGAACGGTTACTTCTTTGTTCCTCAGTACACCCTCGAAGCCTCCTTTAGTTCTCAGCTCTCGCCTCCTCTCTAGAAGAGCAGGCCACCTGCCAACTATCGTATCAATTACCGATAACGTGATTAGCACCCTGCAAACACGTTACATTTTTTTAACCTCAGCAAGTGGTTAAGAATCTGGCCCCGGATTTAGGCCTGATCAACCTATCGATATCCGCCTCAGAACACTTGCGGAGAGAAGCGGCAGAATCAGAGCACATTCGACTTCATCTTAAACTCAAGATAGAGTCTTTGACGACCAGGAGTGGGAAGCAAATCCCATGGCAAGATCTTACAAGAAAGAAACAAACCCGGTGCTCTACTAAAGAGCTAGGCGATCGTGCAAACACAGAAGATACACAACCTCCAGGAGAATTCCCTTCTACTCCAGCAAAGAAGCCTTCCTTTGAACCTCCAATCGACCCCGAATCCAGTAGCGAATCAGATATGGCTAGGACAGGAGGAGGGCCTTCTGGAGGAGGAAAGTCCCGGGCTAGGCCTGAAGAAGAAGAGGTACCCGTAGCATTTGAACCCCCCAAGTTTAAACTCCACCTCCCAGCGAAATTCACAGGAGAAGGAAAAGACCTCAAACCTGAAGCTTTTGACCAATGGGCGACAGAACTCTCACACTTCCTACTCTTACAAGGAAAAGATGTGGAAGACCCTACAACCGGCCTTATCATTGGCTCATTTTGCCAAGGAAAGGCAACCGACGCATACCACCAATGCTATAAGGATTTCGGCGGAAATGTAAGATTAAGAGGAACTACAGTTCTCGATTACCTGAAAGGACGCTTCCAATCCTCTATAACCAACGACCTCCTATACAACAAATTCAACCAGCTCCAGCAAGTTAACAGAATGCATGTCAAACAAATCACCGATGTGGCTACGGACCTAATGATGTATAAGGACCGAATGGAGAGAGGAAGTATCTCCAAATACATCCTGAAGTGACGATTCTATGATACCATGCACCCTACCCTCCGGCGAGAAGTAGAACCACACGAGGAAGATGGCGATGATATTGCAGTAATAATTGCAAGAGCTGAACGAAAGAACGCCATTCTCCGTGAGACCAAGGCCTACAAAACACAGATATCCTCTAGTAGGAACAGCCAGCCACAGCACAAAGCCTCCAGCAACTCTGAAGACGATACCCCACTGGTTTTCAAGAAGAAAACAAAATCCTCCAAAGAATCGAGACGGCAAAAAGGAGAATGTTTTGAATGTGGAAAAACAGGACACATGGCAAGGAACTGTCCTACGAAGAAAGGGAAAAGAAAGGCAATTAAGCAAGAGGCATCGGCCAACAATATTGAATGCAATAATACCCAATCCAGCGAATCTGAAGAGATCCATATCAGATATATCGATGTGGAATGCAACAGTGTCCGACCTCCGGCCACGTTCAAAGCACACACTGCCCTGGAAGGTACTATCCTGATCAATGGCAAAAAGGCCCGAGTCCTATTCGACACCGGTGCAATTGGAAGAGATATGATCAGTAATGCCTTTGTCTTCCATGGACTCCCAACTCGAGACCTTAACCAACCTATACCAGTCAATAAGGCAGTAAAGGGATCACGATCCACAAGTCATAAAACCTGTAGTGCAACTATTCGACTTGGTTCTACAGTCCTACCCTCTCAGGAAATGCTGGTTGGAAATTTAGCCAAATATGATGCCCTAATAGGTATGCCATTCCTGAACCGCCACAAGGCTATAATCAGGTATGGGGAATCAACCATCGATTTCCCAGATCAGAAGGTCAGAGTCTCATGCAAGCTAACAAGCTGAGAGTACCAAGCCGCAGTCTGTGAAACAACTGCCCAACGACTATTGGATGAATACTCTGATATTTTCCCTGATCAAATACCCGAAGAACTACCACCTATGAGAGAGGTGAACCACCACATTCACCTCTGAGACCCCTCTGATCTCAAGAACCAACCCACCTATTCTATTCCTGACGCATACAAAAGCCCACTTTGTGATTGGATCAACCAACAACAAAGAAGAGGAGTCATCTACTGAGCAGAAGCCCCAGGTGCCGCTCCTATGTTCGTTCAACCTAAAGCAGATGGCAAAAGAATCTGCCCCTTAGTTGACCTCAAGCTACGCAATGAAAACACGGTTATGGACAGCTCCGCTATCCCAAACCAAACCCAGATCCTAAATGCAGTTGGAAGGGCTTGATTCCGAAGTAAGATTGACTTAAGCGATGCCTACTTCCAAACAAGGTTAGATCCAGAAAGCGAACGCTACAACAGTTTCAAAACACCCTTCGGAAGTTTCATTAGCCGAGTTATGTTACAAGGTGATATGAATGTGCCTGCCACCTTTATGCGAATTATGGAAAACCTCCTAAGCGAATACCTCCACCATTTTGTTTGGGTCTACATTGATGATATTCTCATCTTCTCGAACATCGAAATAGAACACGCCTACCATATAGGTTTGGTTTGTACCAAATTAAGGGAAGCTAGATTCTACGCTAGCAGAAACAAATCAATCCTGTTTTCCAATAAACTCGATATACTAGGACATGTTATAGATGATGAAGGAATTCATACAGCCCCTGGAAAAATAGCATGTTTAACGGAATGGTCGACACCCTGGAATCAAAAGGAACTCATGTGATTCCTAGGACTAGTCAACTATATTTCCCAGTTTCTCCCACACCACCCCACTGTGACAGCGCCGCTTACAGACCTTACCGGCAATGCAGAATTTGTCTGGACCCGCACTCATGACCAAGCCTTTGCCAACATCAAGGAGTTGATTAAAAATGCCAACGTTATTCAACCTATCGACTATAGTAAACCAGAACCGATATGGCTTATTACTGATGCATCGGATGTTGGAGATGGAGTATGGGTTGGACAAGGAGCCTCCCATGAAACGGCAAGACTGGCGGCATTACACAGCAAGAAGTTCACTAACTCACAGATGAATTATGGAACAACAGACAAGAAAGCCCTTGCTGTGGTTGATGCTCTCACCACTTTCAACCACATCCTGATAGGCAATACTTTCACTATTGTTACCAACCACCAACCTCTCACTAATCTTAAAATGGAAAGAATACCTGGAAGAAGAAGAACAAGATGGATAGGTGAAAGCAGCAAATACGATGCAAAAATCAAGTATACCCCTGGAAGAACGAACTATTTAGCTGATGCTCTCTCCCGCCTATATGAGAATCAAGACCTCGCAGACCCTCTTCTTGTTCACGACCACACAAGACAAAGCGAGGACAGCCCTGACAACACCTCCTATGAACAAGAACCATCGATGACTACCACCAGCTCTGCCGCTCCCTCCAATTCTTTCTCTTACACCATGTACAGTGCTGCCGGAACAGAACGAGGAAAGGACATTGATGAAGAATGGAAAGACAACTGCACGCTCCGCAGCACACCTCCTCACGAACTTGAACAAAGCAGACTCCACTGGTCCCACTGTTACCACGACACCTGCCCTTTTCACCAGACTGAGATCAAGTTCGGTAACAAATACCAGCGACCGTACTATATGCCTGCTGATAATTCCAAAAATACCAGCCTCGACACCGCAGAAGGGGCAGAAGAGATGATCAATGAAGATGAATCAACCCAAGCTCCTCATACCCTTAATCCTGTTCCAACACGATACCAAGGTCTTGAAGAACTCGAACAAGCAGCAGCCTATGTGGATACAATATCCTATTTACACCCCCCACAGTCAGCCCCGCCATCCTCTCCTCCCATAACCGATTCACAACCATTACATGGTGGACCCTTACGAGTTTACAACAATGAAACCATTGTCTCGGTCATACCCCCTACTATTTCCGAGCATCGTAGACAACTCTATGAAGCCTTTGAGGAAGAGGAAGCCCCGATCGAACCAACGAGAGGATCTCTCATTGTGGATGAGCGTGATGTTAGATCTACCACAGAAGAATTAACCTCCTCTTTTTGAAGCCCAATGATAGCAGGATACCGCCATGATCCGATCTACTTCAAAGCCATGGATAGCTCCAGGCATGGAGATCTTGCACCCTACAACATATCCAATGGAATGGTCTATACCAGCACCCGTTATGGTCAACATTGTCTATACATTCCGAAAGGCCACATGTTCAACAGGTTGACTATTAGGGAATATGTCATCTCCGAAATCTACAACAAAGGACACCATAGTGCAGACCGCAACCTCCAATATGCCTCAGAATATGTTTACTGGCCTGAAATGCGAAAGGACTTCCACGATTTTGTCAAGCAATGTGAACTCTGCCAGGCAAACAAGGAGCGAACACAACGACCTGAAGGAAAAGCACAGACCCTCCAACTACCATGTGAAATACTCAAATCATCTGCCATCGATTTCACAGGACCATTCAATAAATCCGCTGGATATGACACCATCTTGGTAGCTGTGGATCGATTCTCTGGATACACATGGCTCATACCAATGAAGCTTACCGATTCCTCTAAAGACACCTGGAATAACCTCCAACGATACCTGTTTACCCCCCATGGGTACCCCTTATCTATTGTCAGTGATGCTGATCCCCGCTTTACCGCCAGATTCTGGAAGCAAACCTTGACCTCTCTCGGAATAAACCACATTATGGCTGCCCCTGGACACCATGAAACTAATGGCCAAGCAGAACAAAAAATGCGCCAAGTTAAGACCGGAATTAGGAACATGATCAATGAACGACAAACCAACTGGGAACCAGCCCTTGTTGAACTGGCCGCATACATCAATGCCAGATTTTCAGATACCTTGTGAATGTCACCATACAAGGCAATCTTTGGCCGTCAATACCCCCTCCTACCTACAACACTATTTAAGAACTTCTCAGTCCCTGCCTCTGATGACCATCTAAACCGCCATCAAGCAATTCGGAATGATGCCTTCCAAGCTGTTAAAGCTGCCTGATTCCGAAGCACCACCACTGCTCAGAAACGACGACGCAAACATGTCCCTATCCCACCAGGTGATATGCGCATGGTACATGGAAACATGTTTATTACCAAGGTTGGACGCAGCAAGAAATTGCAACCCCGGTAGTGAGGACCGTTCAAAGTCTTATCCTTCGACGAGCAAACAGAAAACTACACTGTCCAGATGGATGGGTGCATGTACCACCGCAATACCGCTGTTTTTCATGCTTCTGCTGTCAAACAATTCCACCCAAATGACGACTCCAGGTTCCCTGGTAGAACCCACTCGCGACCTGCACCTATCATCATTGATAAGAAAGATGAATGGGAAGTTGAAGAAATCTGAGACCACCGCCTTTGGCATGGAAATGATCAGTTCCTAGTCAAATAGAAAGGATATCCGATGAGCGAGAACAGCTGGGAACCACTAGAAGGACTAGAGCACGCCATAGAAATGGTAAACGAATGGTAGAAAAACAACATGCCAAACGAATCCCTCCCCCCAACAATCAATTATATCACCATGTGCTAGACACCTACAATGCCAGAAACTGAGCGATGGCATGCAGAACTCGAAGTGAGAGATGGGTTTTGGGCACCATACTTTGAGTCGGAATTCGAAAGCAGCGATGAGGAGAATCAAGCTATGGAAAAGGCTCTTGACAACTTGATCTAGTCACCAAGTACCATCCGAATACCATAACGATGTCAAACTCTGTGGAGCTCAATGTGAGGCTGCGACAACAGATTGTTGGACTGTTGTTGAACCGCGATGCTATCCAACTTGAAGACTACTTCGAAATCCTCTGGATAGACTACTGTCCTGATTGCGATCACGCTTGGGTTGATATACAGCACGAATCTGGTATTCGTGATTACTGTGATTTACATTTCTTTGAGTCTAAGTGTTTCCTTAGGGTTTCTTCCTGCCCCTGGTGTGATACTTATGATGAAGAATTTCTTGCCGAAACTGAAGCCATGAGTTTCTTGGAATCCGCTTTTGATGATTATTAGGTTTTGTTTGTTTAAACAGTTGTTTTGTTTTGGGGAATGTAACCGGTACGGGTACTCGGTTATTGGTTTTGTTTTATGTTTTGTTTTAAGTATCGCTTTGATACTTGGTTAGTTTTAAGTATCATTTGATACTTGGTTTTGTTTTATGTTTTGTTTTAAGTATCGCTTTGATACTTGGTTTTGTTTATGTTTTGTTTTAAGTATCGTTTTAATACTTAAGGAGTTTTACCAAAGAGTATCAATTGATACCTTTGACTAGTTTCGTTCATGCTAGACATGAACATACTTGTGTATTTAAAGACCGCCTGTTTCTACGATAGAAAAGGCAGACTTCGACAGACAGTATTTCAATATACTTGGTTGAACGGTTACTTCTTTGTTCCTCAGTACACCCTCGAAGCCTCCTTTAGTTCTCAGCTCTCGCCTCCTCTCTGGAAGAGCAGGCCACCTGCCAACTATCGTATCAATTACCGATAACGTGATTAGCACCCTACGAACACGTTACAACTGGTGCTTAAGCAGATCAAGCCTAGCTTTATCAAGCCAGTTATCCAGCCTTGAGATGGAGTATGCTACCAAGGTCAGGAAGATGAAACCAATCTCAGGCAGGACATACCCAGCGCATGTATAAGGAGCAATCCCCCCAATCTTTCCCTGATTAGACAGGGTCATATTAATACGGTTCCAGATCATCTCAATGTCTGAATTCTCTGAGAAAGCAACCTCCTTGCAGGTAGCACACTGAATAGTAATGTGCCTCCCTCTAGCATCTGAGGTTGGCAATAATAGTTGTAGTGCTGGCACCAAGTTGAGTGGGTCTAGAGACCCCATTAGATCCCAACAGTACTCCTATCATGTTGGAGCCGCGGCTAATTTGATGCCAACTATTTTGACAGGTTCTAACTAAACTGATAGGGTGAAAGGGATAGCAGTTATAGGGACCGGTTCCTGCCTGTCAGTAGTCTTTCACAGAGTCTTGGTTAGGATCATCAATTCTTTCTCACCACCAGACTTCCCGTCAGCCTTTCTTCTCCTTCAGAAAGTACCACTCAGGTATTTACTATGTCTTCTCCTCTTCTTTTTTTTCTCCTTTTCTCTACCCTCTTCTTCTTTCCAGAGAACGGACTTGTCTTCCCAACTGCCAGCCAAATATAAGACTATTCCCGATTACTAGATGAGCTACCACTGTTGGACTGGTAGGAGGAGGCTGCCGATGAGTGGTAAGTGGGAGGTACTAGCTTCTGTAGAGTGGTAGTGGGCTTTGGCAAGTATGCTATCCATTTTACTACTTCCATAAAGGAGGCTTTAGTAGTAGAAGCTGCCAAAGCAGTCTTCTTTCCCTTAGATGAAGCAGGGGTTGGCACTACCTCCGCAAAGGTAGTAGGAGAACTCCAGAGCACAAGAAGGCAATAGCGGGAGGACAACCTATCCTGAAAAGTCTCTATCTCTTCCCCTTACTTGCCGACAATATCAGTCAGTACCTTGACCGCCCATTCTAACAGATAAACCCTTCCCTAGTAGTACACCCCAGTCCTTAGACCAGTGTTATCTATCACATAGCCCTAGTTTATCTAAGACTAGATATTCTCCACTGTGTGTGTTGTCCTTAATTGACCCAAACTCTGAAGAGAGGAGGGGTTTAATGTTGCCAGAGCAGATATCCCCTCGACCTTCAAACATGTACCCGATTATGCTACCTGAGCAGGACCTGGGGGAGGCAGTACGACCTGCATCCAACATCTCGCAGACACCTGCCATGATCGAGTCTTTCTGAGCCAAGGTCATGTCGGCGGCCTCTGGCTGAGTATCTGGGAGCTGAACCTCTAAAAGAGTCTCCTTGTACCATGGGATCCCTGGAGAACCTTCCAAATACCACCTAGGAGATGATCCTCAGTGTTCATCAAAGATTAGGAGTGATGAAGCTATTACCGAAGAGGCATGTACACTGTTGCCTAGTGTGGTTGTCTTGGAGTTCTGTCCAACATACAGGCCTATAGGAGTATCCCTAGCTAGCACCTCCAAGGTGGGTAGGACATCCTAAGTTGCTAGTGGGAATGGAAAAGGGGGTATAGTGTAACGATCCCTCTTTGGATAGTTAGTGCATGGCGACAGGGAACGATACTTCTCTTCCTATCTTCTTCTTTTCTTTGTCTTACAATAGCTCTAGGCCTCTGCCTATGTTACCGATAGTACAAGACACTTGTCTTCTACCAGGACCACCTATTGTAAGCTTTTTCTAACTCTTCTTCGTAAAGCGCCTTCCTTGGCATAACGATAACGTTGCAATAAAGATAAAGATCGTAAAGGTATTTTATATTCGTTAAAAGTAATAAGTAGGAAAAGTACTTAGAACAAAACGTGAAGAACCTATCTTCCTCGGCCGCATCGGCCTCCTTATATAGTGTTCTTCCCACCTTTAGTCATGTGACCTGAAGTGGTCACATATATGGAACTAAATCATAACAAACTAGTCATATGACCAAAGTGATCACATGCTCAAAACCCATGACCTCATAGTAAGGTCATGTGCGAAACACATAAACCAATCATAACGCAATAAACAAGTCATATGATTCGACGGAGTCACATGCATGAAACCCATGACATCATAATGAGGTCATGTGCGAAACATAAATCATATGTGCAAGGCTTGCCCGTAAGGCACACTCGTAAGGCATACTCATCAGGCGCATGTCCCTTGACTCATACTTGAGCCATGTGCGAAAGTATCACAAATCCCACACATAACTAATCATATAACCCGAATAGGTCATATGTGTGAAACAATAACATACCTGTGACTCATAACCATGTGTCACGTGAAAACCCTTTCCTCGTTAAGCCACGTTCGTAATATTAGCTCCCCTCCTCCTAAGCCTGAGTCCCATCAGGCTTTTTCTCCCAGTTTCAATAGTTCCCGTCCTGCCAAGCGCATGGTCCTTCTCAGCTTATAGAACTTTTCATCTGCCGTCCTCTATCTGACCCTTACCGATTCCAGAGACAGATTCGCCATCTTGATCGTGTGCCGCTGATTGTCGTTCAGCTGTCTAAGCTCCGTGATCATTTTGTCGTTTGCCGAAATTGTGGCCTCGGCTTGGCCCAGTTGTTCTCGGAGTCCCCGGATCTGCATGTGTAGGCTCCTGACATCCGGTTCCGTGTCTGCCGAGGAATTTTGGGCTCCTCCCTCCTTGGACCGTGTCCTCGCGGCCCATGCCTTTCTGGCATCTTCTCCTTCCAACTCTTTTCGGCTTCCATCCTTCTGCGGATAGAATCCCGCAGATATTTTTTATGCCCTGTGCATCCTGCACCCATTTCTGAAGCATTGTTCCCAATGCTTCAGGACGTGGTCTGGGCTTGGGCCACGCTTTCGACATTCCCTCAGGAACCATCCCGAGCCTTCCTTGTCGCCAAAGTGTGTTTGGCAACCGTCATCGTAGAATACCGTCCATGACATAGCGTTATGCTGTGCTTGTCTTTTCCTTTCCTTGAGTTCTTCATCGGTTGGCCCCATGAATGAGTATTCGGGGCTGGTGGGTGTGGTTTGGCGGGGGCTATCGCCCCAGCCCTCATGTTGCTGCAACGGCGCGGGAGTCTTTCCCTCTCCTTTGTCTTGATTGAACGTGATCGTCACCTGGGCCGGGCTTGCCTAGGTATCGCTGGTGGAAGGTTGAGATGGCATCTTGTGTGTTTTCGAAGTTGTGTGTGAAGTACCAAGTTTTATCGTATTCAGGAGAATATCCTGTCCACTTGGCTCGGTATTGGAGGTGACCGGGGAAGAAGCGGGAATCGACTATTTCGTCGAGCTCGTATTCTGGTTCTCCGTCGAGTTTTATCGGAGGGGGAGGAATAAGTGTTTGTGAAGGAAACTTATTGTCGTTGTGTAGTTTGAGGAGTGAGATGTGGAATGTATTGTGTATTCACATTGAGGGGGGAAGGTCGAGTTTATAAGCTCGGCTGCCCGCTTTTTCCAGTATCCGGAATGGTCCTATTTTCTTGTAGTCTAATTTCTTTGATGGTCACGTTGTATGAATATTGCATGGTATTAGCCATACCATATCTCCTGAGCGTATGTTCAGATCTGGTCTTAGGTGCTTATCGTATTGTTCCTTCTGTCGTTGTTGTGCTTGACTCATTTCGTATTGTAATGTTTCGTGTAGTTTCCCCATATCGGTTTTATCCGGTATCACATTATTAATTATATGATATGTGGTCGGACTTTGTAGATGTTGTCCGTAATTTGCGAAGAAGGGTGTCGTGCCAATTGTTTCTTGCTTTCCATTGTTGTATGCAAATTCGGCCATAGATAACAGCTTGTACCAATCATCTTGCTGATAGTTGACATAAGCTCTTAAATATTGTTCGAGTATCGCATTTACCCGTTCCGTTTGTCCATCTGTTTGTGGGTAGAACGCTGTGCTCATTCTGTTTTGTATCCCCATTTCTCCGGTTACATTCTTCCATAGTCCCGATGTGAATAGTGTTTCTCGATCAGTAATGATATTTTTTGGGAGGCCGTGAAGTCGAAAGACCTCTCGGAAGAATGTTTGTATAAAATCCCTCGTGTTGATGTCTTTTCTAACCGGAATGAAATGACTTATTTTGGTCAGGCGATCCACCACGACCAAGATGCTATCGCAATTTTCCGATGTTGGTAGGTCCGTGATGAAATCCATAGTAATTGTTTCCCATAGTTGTTCTGGGACTTCGTTTGATTTTAGTAATCCATATGGTGCGTGTTTAGCCGTTTTCGTCCTCTGGCATATGTCACAGTTTTTGACATATCGTTTGACATCTTCGCGCAGTCCTCGCCAATAGAATGACCTCGTGATGAATTCCGTGGTTTTAGCCATTCCTCTGTGTCCTGCCGTTCGGATATCGTGGTGTTGTCGTATGATGTCTGTCCTTATCTCCTCTTCTTCCGGGATCCATTGTTTTCCATTGTACCACATATTTCCGTCCTTCCATTGGCATAACCCCAGTGCAATTCCTTTCATCTCCTTTTTTCCTTCTTCTAAGGCTTCTCTTATTGCCTGGATTGTTTTGTCTTTCTTGTTTACGTTCTCAATTCCTCTTTCTTCCTTTGATGTGAATTGGATAACTTCCATTGCCTCGAAGTAGGTTTTTGGTAATAGGGTCCGTATTTTTTGTTTGATCCTTTCATCTTCTTTCGTTTGTGGTTTGTCGCTTGCAATCCTTATGAGAGCATCTGGCTTTCCACTTTCTTTGCCTGGTCGGTATTCGATTTTGAAGTTGTATGTGCTGAGGGCTTCCATCCATCTTATCTGGCGGTCATTCAGTTCTTTCATAGTCAAGAATGGCACCAGGTTCTTGTGGTCGGTTAGAACTCGAACTGGATGGTCGTTGTTCGAAACATATCTTCTCTATTCTCTTAATGCTTGAACTATTGCTAATAGTTCTTTGTTTACAACATCGTAGTTGCACTCTGCGGGTGTCATTGTCTTGGATCGATAGGACACTGGCCTCTATTTTCCATCGTCGCATTGTTGCAATAGTATGCCTGAGCATACATATTTTGAGGCGTCCATTTCAATCATTGTCCTTCGGTTTGGGTTGAAATGGACCAATATGGGTGCCGATGTTAGATGCGTTTGTATTGCATCATATGCTTTTTGTTCCGTTTCTCCCCATTCCCATTTCTTGTCTTTTTTCGTTAGGTTATAGAGTGGTTTTGCAAGTCTGCTAAATCCCTCTATGAACCTTCGATAAAAGTTGCAGAATCCCATGAAGCATTGGACATCTGTTTCGTTGTTTGGTTTGGCCCAATCCCATATGGCTGCTGTTTTAACAGGGTCGACCTTGACCCCACTTTGATTGATGATAAATCTAAGGTATTCTGTTTCTTCCTTATGGAATTCGCATTTTGTTGGTTTGATCTTCATTCCTGATCCTTGTATTGCCGCCATGATATTGCTGATATCTTTTTGGTATTGTTGTATGTTTTCCGAGTATATGAGTACATCGTCCAAGTATACGATGCAACATATGTCGAGGTACTTATTAAGTACCTTGTTGATCCATCTCTGGAATGAAGCCGGTGCGTTGGTTAGCCTGAAGGGCATAACCAAGTATTCGAACATTCCGTATCTTGAGGCAAATGTAGTCTTCCATTCGTCTCCTCCCTTGATGCGTATATTGTGGTATGCATCTTTGATGTCGAGTTTGGTGAAGTATTTTGCTGATCGTAGTCTGTCCAGTGCTTCCCCAATCAAGGGTAATGGATATCGGTCCTTCTTGGTAACCGACTTGAGGGCTCTGTAGTCCACGCATAGTCTCATTTTTCCGTCTTTCTTTTTGACGAATAGTATTGGGAATCCTCCTGACGCGAAAGAGTTTCGGATCCATTCCGTCTCTTTAGGTTTTGCTCGATTTTGCTCGATGTACTTCCAAAGTTCTTCGAGCTCTGCTTCCCCTAGGGGGTATAACTTCTTATAGGGAATCTCTTTTGTCTTTCCTGTTTTTTCGTCTTTGTCCAACTGAATTTCGTGGTCGATTCCTGGTCTTCGAGGTGGTAGCTCCGTAGCTTCCTCTTCTTGGAATAGATTTGTGAATTGGTGATATTCTTTTGGAACCAATTCTCTCCATCCTTTTTTGCCTTGGTATTTCTTGTCCTGGATTGCTAGCTCTGTGCTAATGTTGATTTTTGCTAGAACCGCTTTTTCGTCTTCGTATGTCCATTTGAGAATTCCTGTTGTATCTCCTCTTCGATAATATCATCCAAAGGCTTGTGCTGTGATCTCTTTGATCTCAATTCTTTTTGTTGTATCAAGCTGGTTTTGGTCCGTACTTCCAAATCCCTTGTTTCCTCTTATGGTTTCTTCCAGTTGATCTACTTCATGCAGATCCTCTTTGTTGATTTTTTCGATTATCAACTGTGCGATTCGATCGCCTTTCTGGACTTGGTAGTCCTCTTGAGCTAGGTTGGCCAGGACCACTTTGATTTCACCGGAATAGTCGACGTCGATCACCCCTGCCATGGTCATGAGTCGGTGTTTGACTGCTAGACCACTATGGGGTGCTATTCGTCCATAGGTGCCTTCAGGGAGTCCAATGGCTACTCCCGTCGCTATCATTGCCTGCCCGTTGGCCGGTATCTTGATTCCTTCGTTGGCATATAGGTCGTGTCCTGCTGCCCCTTTGGAACCCTTGGTAGGCACTTTTGCCTCTTGGTCCAGTCTTTGTATCCGGACCCTCTTGTCTTGCCGCATCTCGGCAAACTTTGCATGCAAAGTTTCTTCCTCCGCTTCTCGTATCAGTATTGAGTAGACCACAGGTGAACTGTTGAGACATTGTGTCGCACATAGTTCACTTGTAAAGGTCTTCTTGTTCTCGTTCCAATCGATAGTCAGATTATGCTTCCGTAACCATGGCATCCCTAGGACTATCTCATGGTTCTTCAGATCTGCCACTTGAAAGGTTGCCGTTTCCCTATAGCTGTCAATGTCCATGGGTACTGTCGCCGTATGGGTTATAAGACCCATAGCGCTTGGTTTTCCATCCGCTAAGTAGACCTGTCTTGCTTTCTTCACTTGTTTGGTGTAGAGGCCGTATTTGTCGCATATTTCTTTGTCGATGAAGTCTTCAGTGGCCCCCGAGTTGAGCATTGCATATATTGTTGTTTCTTCACTCTCTCTGTTGTATATCTTCGTTTTGAT
The DNA here is from genome assembly GCF_000151645.1 of Tuber melanosporum. Taxonomy (NCBI): domain Eukaryota; kingdom Fungi; phylum Ascomycota; class Pezizomycetes; order Pezizales; family Tuberaceae; genus Tuber; species Tuber melanosporum. The sequence continues at coordinate 819,884 of NW_003299106.1, forward strand.
CATCACATGATCTCCATCTTCTTCTCCTCTTTGTGTGTGTAGTGCCGTGTAGTAGTTCGCTAATTTGATGGGTTTTCCAGGTCCACATCTTGGGTCTCCCAGACCACCATTTACTGGGGACCCTCTTTGTTTTCCACCAGTGAATTCTCTGCTATCATTTCGCGGATATTACTTCTTTTCTGATTTTAGAAACGATTATTTCCAGTAGCTCTGTTTCCCTAGTATCCGTTGTCCAGTCGGCTTCTGCATTCTCGTATCCGATGCCCTGCTTTTCCACACCTTAGGCATAGTTTCCCATTCATCCTTCTGGCGTATTCTTCTTAAGACAGATTCAGAGCAGGCCCTGCTCTTGACTTGTCCAATTCCATCGGTTCGCCTGGTGGTAATGCTCGACTTTCTCCTCGAGGTGCTTGCGGTTTGAAGGTCCCGTCCCCATTCCTGGATGATTGGACCACTCTATATGCTATAGTATTTTCCAAGTTGCTCCGAACCATGTTTAATTTGCTTTCTTTGTCGATTGCCCATCTTGCAAATCGTTCGGCTGTCGTATAGCGCAGGTCAGAGATTCCCCATGCCTCTCGGAGTCTCTTACTGCAGTTTCTCAGGAGGATGATGTAGAGAGTCGCATCATCAAACTCGGCCTCGTATTCCAACAGTCGACATTGGTTCCAGTATGCTGAGAACGTTTGTTTTCCTTGCTGGAGTTTTTCTAGCTTTCGTCTTGCTGTGTCTTTGGCATTAGGGTCTCCAAATTGTTCAAAGAGTGTCGCCTTGAACTCTTCATATGTGACCCATTTCCTCTGTTTCCATCCATCTTGGAAGGGCATGATCCATTGTCCCGTGAGTCCTCAGAGTAGAGATTCCACATATGGAATCTTAATGTCATCATGGTGATCTCCATATCTCTTAACTGCAAAATATCCCTCGCATTGCGCTAAGAATATTCGTAGCTTATCTTCAGCTCCTTCGTATGTGTCGGGCTCCTTTGCTTTTGGTCGTTGGACATTTCCTTGCCCTTTATTTCGCATGGCTGCAAGAAATGCCTGAAACTGATTTTCAGTCATTCCAAGTATGCTGGTTCCTGGTGCCGGAGCGGCTGGGGCTGGTGGCCCATGCACTGCAGATCCCGACATTCTCTCGGGTCGTGGCGTTCCAGCAGGAGAGCTATCGACTGGTGATCCTTTCTCTGGGGTTACTGGGCTTGCTGCTCTCGAGGGTTCTGCTGAGACATGATCTAGGGCGTCGCTGAATCCTCCTAGATTAAGATTTTGGTCGTTGATGTCAATATCTCCTTCCCGGTCTGGGTTGAAGGATGCCGTCTTGTATCGTTTGACGTCACACTAGGTGACGCTTTGTAATGTAACGATCCCTCTTTGGATAGTTAGTGCTTGGCGACGGGGAACGATACTTCTCTTCCTATCTTCTTCTTTTCTTTGTCTTACGATAGCTCTAGGCCTCTGCCTACGTTACCGATAGTACAAGACACTTGTCTTCTACCGGGACCGCCTATCGTAAGCTTTCTCTAACTCTTCTTCGTAAAGCACCTTCCTTGGCATAACGATAACGTTGCAATAAAGATAAAGATTGTAAAGGTATTTTATATTCATTCAAGTAATAAGTAGGAAAAGTACTTAGAACAAAGCGTGAAGAACCTATCTTCCTTGGCCGCATCGGCCTCCTTATATAGTGTTCTTCCCGCCTTTAGTCATGTGACCTGAAGTGGTCACATGTATGGAACTAAATCATAACAAACTAGTCATATGACCAAAGTGATCACATGCTCAAAACCCATGACCTCATAGCGAGGTCATGTGCGAAACTCATAAACTAACCATAACGCAATAAACAAGTCATATGATTCGACTGAGTCATATGCACGAAACCCATGACATCATAATGAGGTCATGTGTGAAACATAAATCATATGCGCAAGGGTAGCCCGTAAGACACACTCGTAAGGCATACTTGTCAGGCGCATGTCCCATGACTCATACTTGAGCCATGTGCGAAAGTATCACAAATCCCACACATAACTAATCATATAACCCGAATAGGTCATATGTGTGAAACAATAACATACCAGTGACTCATAACCATGTGTCACGTGAAAACCCTTTCCTCGCTAAGCTACGTTCGTAACATATAGCCTCAATCATAAATAGAAGTAGGACAGGTAGGGGGATGGCCAAGTACCCATAATGGGTATCTAGGAGCAGGCAAGAAAAAGCTGGAACAATCTGTTTTTTCTGCCTTTTATCAATGTTAATGGCTTTCAGAAATTGAGGACCTAGAAGGAGGGCAGCGGACCGTTTTGTGGAGGATGCCAACAGTCTATTACAGTGTATCCCAACAACAGGAAGGTTGTAGTTGTTATCATTGGGATCATACATTTTGATTTGAGGTTCTCGTAGAGTACCTTTTCACCAGGTGACATTCCAGCAAAACTGGAGTAAGTAGAAGAGTCTATCTTACCGAGGTGGCCTTGGCAGAAGAAGCTGGGTACTTTGTCTTCAGCAGCCATAGCACTAGTTAGAGTAATGGACCAAGAGCTGGCCTCAACCATAACAGCAGTCGAGTTGTCTTTAGTAGGAGGGAGAGAGGATTCAGGGATGACAACCTGAAAGTCTTTAGAGGAGGAGAGGTTGGAGGTCTGAAGGTATTCTGAGCCATGGCCAGAGTTGAACCGAACAAAAGGTCCCGTAGTAGAGTCCTTGTTCAAGTCCCATGTAGCTAAACAGCCTCTTCCAATTTGGAAACCCCGCACCAAAACCTCCACTTCTTTCATTATAGTAATGGTTGCGATAGCGATCTCTTGCCAAACCTTATGATCAATCTGCAGGTTTACTACATTCTGATACCCATAACAGTGGTGAAACTGTAGGAAACTAAAGTCCACTTTGGACACAACATAGGACTGTGTAGTTGTCAGGATGAGGCCATTGTCAGCCTCAGAGGCAGGTGTAAGAGACAAGGCCACATGGATGGTCTCAAGTAAAGAGGAAGGGTTGAAGTCGAACTAAATGGAGTACGATATCCCTGAAAGGGATGGAGAATCCATGGATGAGGAGGCTGTTGAAGATGTCATTTTCACCCAAGACTACACTCAGTGATTACCAGGACCAGGCCGTGGATATCTCACACTGAAGTGCCTTCTAAGAGAGAACAATAACTCTTAACTGACCGCTCAAACAAAAAACACAAACAAAGATCATGGATGAAGAATTTATCACGAGTAAGATAAGGTAAAGTATCGGTATGCCCACTTTCAAGGAGGAGTGAAGGCAAGGACAAGGAAAGTACTTAAAACAAAGTGTGAAGAACTCATCCCCCTTAGGCCCCATCGATCCCTTATATAATCGTTCTTCATGCCCCAATTATGTGACCAAAGTAGTCACATGCATGAAACCAAATCATAACAAACTTGTTATATGACTACAGTGGTTACATGCGCAAAACCCATGACCTTATATTGAGGTCATGTACAAAACACATAAACCAGTCATATGACCAAAGTGGTCACATGCGTGAAACCAAATCATAACCAACTTGTTATATGACTACAGTGGTCACATGCACAAAACCTATAACCTTATATTTAGGTCATGTGTAAAACACATAAACCAGTCATATGACCAAAGTGGTCACATGTGTGAAAGACTTAACATATCTATGACTCATCATTATTAGTCAAGTGAAAAACTATTTCTTTGCTAAGCCTCATTCATGATATTATTCTTACTAGTCATAAGCAAAATGTGTGTATTTTGAGCCTTCCTAGACAATCACTGTCTACAGAAATGAATCTTGGTTGGACTAGTTAACTTTGAGTCTATACAGGTTGTCTCTGCCTAATAGTACAGGCTCTGTAAGGCGGCTAGAGGAGTATGTTGGAGATCAGAGATTCCGATTCAGAGCAGGATTACCCTACTTAGGGTAGTCCCTAGGTATGAGATCCCAGTACTCTTAACATATAGATACCAGTATTAGCTAACTTACAATGTGTCATTTTTAATATTAGCCATCTAATACAAAGATTGAGAGAACCTTTACAATAACTAATACTACCATAAATATTCGCTAATAATACAGCTTTGACATATTTCATTTCTACTTATTGCAGGTTAAATCTATAGAATATTGGGGAAATGTTTATGCAAAGGTGTTAATCTCCCACTACACTTGATATAAAACTAGATATCAGATGAAATGTTTAATCAACTACTGTAAACGATAACAAAAAAATTAAAAAAATTAAAAAAAAAAAAGCTAGACCTTATAGAGGAAAGTCTAATGATTTATATATTTAGTCCGATGATTTATATAATTACAGTAGTGGTGACTGATTGTTGCAATAAATCTTTTTAAGTTCGCATTTTTTAGCAAGGTTGCTTAGTAAGCATTTCACGAACACTTCTGACGAGGGACTGTAGCTACTTCCAGTTGCCATTCTCTTCAAAAGAGCTACGTATAGTTTCCAAGTTGGTTACCATACAGTTTTGGACCCCAACCGCAGGCACAAGGATCCCGCGAGTTCCCACCGCCCGAGTACGGTCGCATCCCGGGTGGCCAAATATCACGGATTTCATCCGAGACAACGAGGTGTCCGGAACATTAGGACAGAATTCATATGAAGATAAGTTAGATTCTTGTTCCCCTTTCGTCTGCAGTATCAACACCCTTGGTCATCCATTCAGAGTGCACACATGTAGCATGTTCTTCGTCCTCCCCTCAACATCCACGACGGTATCATACGGTAGGGGCAAGTTCTCCGTTGGCTCTGTCATCAAGGTGGAAACCTCCACCATGAGGTCCAAGCTCGCCCCAAGTGAGAAACACGAAATTGCCTGACCACTCCTGGCCATCTTGCTTGTTGGAGTTGACTGGTAGGGGTTCCGCCACTCCCTTATGCCTATCCCACCTAGAACGCAGCCCGCGAGCGTTTTGTCCAGCTACCGGTATTATCATCAGGCCCATAGGGGTCGACGCCTTCACGTCCCAGCAATAGCTTCACCACCCCCTCGTGCCCATTCGTTTTAGCCCACGAGAGCGCCGTCCGTCCGTAAGCCCCATCCGGTACATCGAGGTCGACTTCCCCCCGCCCCAGGAACAGCTTCACGACATCCTGATGCCCACACATAGCCGCCCATATGAGCGGCGTAACACCCACCGAATCCCTTTTGTTGATACCACAACTCTCCATCCCCATCAAAGCATCCACAAGCGCCGCAATTCCAAAAAAGGATGCACAGTGCAGTCCAGTGAACACAGAACTAGAGCCATGTTCAGCGCAACCCCAACTACATACCTGCTGTAAAAGTATCCTTGCAGATATGTGGCCATCGTACTGGCTGAATAGCTGCAGCGCAAGTGATTTCGCGTTCTCCGAGAGTTCCATTTTTGCGTGGGTTCCCCAATACCTACTAGCGTAGCTGAGAAAGGGTGCGGCTGAAAGGTCCTTGGCTTGTTGAGAATTCAGATACGTCAAGCATGTTTCTGCAATTTTCGAATGAGCGCTAACAAAATAGCCCAAGTGAGCGCAAAGATAATCCTTGAGGGTGGGGTGGATCAAGCGGGCGGTCGAAGATTGCCTATCCACGATGACAAGACCTTGACAGCAGCTTAATAATGTCCCCTCTGAAAGAACATTGCTGGATTCGAAACCTGTGCTACCTATCTCAATAGCCAGAGCGTGGCGGAGCTCGTCTATGCGTAAGGGCCGCTCCGAATAGCAGACCCACATCAGAGCGGCCATGGCGGGATCCCGCCTCTCTGGGCCCTCGTACTCTATCCGGTCCAGTGTTGGGCCGTACACAGTTTTTAAAACCGAGCCATCCATCACTCCATTTAGCCTCTTTCGCCTACGATAGATAGTTGTTTCTCGTAGGATCCCATCGATATTAAGGGAAGCTAGTCGGAACCTAGATAAACATAAGTTAGAGGATGCCGCAAGGTAAATTTCTGACTGCCGTTGATTATGCATACATTTTAGACATTGTTTCGGTAACTTTGCTCACAATATCTGCTTCCAGATTACTGTCCATCTCGTCGGGGGTTAGATCCTCCAGTTTTGAGTAGAAATATCTAGCGACATCATCTTTGTTGGTAGCTATGGACACGATGGTCACCGCCTCACCAAGCCGCATTTCGATCTCACTCTGGATATGGGGTCTCCCGGTCAGGAATAGCCGAGTCCCCGGCGACCCCCTGAGGATCCTCCCCAGTGACGTAAGAAGTTTAAGCCGACCCTCTACACACTCGTCAAGAGCATCAATACATATAAGGGTGCGCCGTGAGGATGTGACAACCGGAAAGAGCGCAATGATTTCAGCAAGTTGAAGTGGCTGGCCACCTAGAGTCCTCTTCCGCACTTTAAAAGCATCGACTAATTCCTTTGGAATATCGTCCAGTCCAATAACAAGCTGTTGCAGCAGGGAACCCAGTACACTCGCCGGCAACTGGTCGCTCTGGGAAGCGAAGTCGTAGTAGGAACAGGCAACAGCAGGATCTTGTCCCGATGACTGATGACCCAATTTATCCACTACTAGGGAGCTAAAATGGCAGCCTGTAAGGATCAATCCTCTCTTTTTCTCTCTCCCCATGAGGATTGTCTTTCTTACCTAATATAGGTTTTACCGACACCCAGATCGCCGCAGCAAAATAATGCCGCACCATCAGACCTCTCCTCCCCACTACTGCCACACCAGTCCCTAAATTCGTGGATGTGCAGGAACCAGTCTCCCACGTTGTCAACCCGCGTTAATTGAATATTCCTGTGCCATTTTCGCGGGTCTAACTGAGATAACTGAGATAACCAGGCCAGGATTTCCAAGCGTTCATTGCCAGGGGCGAAGTTATTTATAAGGTTAAAGTTAAAAGAATTGGTGTTACCACTGAAATGCTGCAACATGTTCTGTGTTTTGCAGCTTGGAATTGTATCAGGGATGGGTTCCGGAATACGTGTTCTGTATTTTTCAGCGTTGAATTGTATCAGGGATGGGATGGTTCCGGAATGGTGACTTGGTCTGTGGAATTCCAGGAGCTGATGAAAAGAGGGGTTTATCACCGGCTCAGCCTTGCGAACGATCACGTGAAATAATCACCTCAAAATTGAGACACTTATTCTAAGAACCCAATCAGAAGCAAGAACACCACCCACCAGTACTGTACCTGTATCGCAAAATCAGCACACCGCCGTGCACAAACACCTATGGAGCCAGAGACAGCGTTCAAGTATGCAGTCGTACCTGTTATCCCGGATTTCTCTCCACTGGATTCGCCACACCGGACAATTTCTTAGGGTTTGCCGAAGAAACGCAGAAATACACCCCCCCGTCCTGTATTTTCGGTGTTTTCGGATTGGGAGGAAATTTCAAAATCCCTAGCTTACACGGAGGATATATATGTTGTGTTCTTGCCTAGACCCTCGCATCGCAACTGTTCAAGGTGCGGTTAATACTTTAAGTGATCCACCTGGCAGGAGCGCGGTTCAAATGCTGTAGAAACCAATTTTTTATGTGCTGTATGTCGTCGAAAATTCCCTACCCGGAACAGGGGCGAAAAACTCAGCGTCTCCGAGACCAGACCTTACCAAAGGCAACTCCAATGACATAGTACAATGGCAGATTGAAGGACCGATTATTGGGGTTTCTACTAGAGTAGGGCATTCCTCCCCCTCTCTGCCCTCCCAATCTTCCCCTCATTGCCAGAGCCTCAATCACACTCGCTCGAGATTCTTATCGATTGTCGCTAGCGGATCTTTAGGACTTCAGGTGGGCCTGGTAAATAACAGGAAAAGAAAATCGTAGATTGAGTACTACTATCAAGCTGTTTATTGAAATTTTAGGTCACTCCTCGCGTCTTCTATTTGCTACTCTACCCTTCGCTTAGATCTGGTTATCACTGCTCAATTATCACTCGATTGTGGATTTTTTCTCTCCTTCAGGATTTTGTCACTCTGCCAGCAGTCTCGTTGCCCTGTACAGTACTTGTACAGTGCAACGGAGTGCGAATAGTCAAAACCATGCTCGTGTTCCGAAACAACGACGAAATACAAGCATTTCTTCCTTCTGCAATCGGCGATTCGTGAACCGCTCTATAATAATACATACAGCTCACCTCATAACCACCCCGCGGCACTGTGATTGGAATGGGAAATCCTCGGATCCCAACTTTCAAGATGGGCATTACGGCACCCCCATACCTCTCGCCCCACGGTAGTGTTATTGCTTGCAACCTCATATTCTCCAAAACTATCTTCTCCAAGTTGTATTCGCCGTGTAAGATATTCCTTCATCAAGACCTAATCCATACAGAGGACAGGGTGAACCTCCTAAATCACCGCAGGCCAGATACCGCTCCCGGTGTCCCCAAATATGGGTGGAAGTTGCATATTTGGTTTTTCATGTAATTGTCGGTATGGTTGCTCGAGTGCATACACATTAATACTAGGACACTTCATGGGGAATCGCCGTGCGCGGATCTCGTCCAGCGGTTCGGTGCGCCGCCATAGATAGCCGCTGTAGCAACTCTGTTTCTTCATCTTAACGCATGTATAGGAGGGGAATTGTGGGGGTGTTAGTGTGCGGTGGTCCAGTGGGGGTTTTTGTGTTCTATGGAGCTTCTGTTATGCTGCTAAGAATCTCTGCCCTTCGATCACAAAACATTCGTCCTAAACCATGGTACCGGTATGATATGCCAGATCAGGTCAGCCCGTCACGGTCATGAATAATTCGACCCCGTGCTCCAAAGCGAATTGAGAACACTATCATAGTCCTAACACGGTATCATAGTATGATGTGATAATAGACTGTGATATGATATGATACATCACTCTGTGGGGTTTAAAACCTTGATTGTAGGTTTTGGCCATGCCCTTACTTATATATGATATTACCATATGATAATAATATTATTATGATACTTTAGTGGCGAGTGTTTGTTAGATACCGTAGGGTATAGGATTGGTGACTGTTGGGTTGCTTTGCAGGTTTGTGGGGGAAAGTATTCAGAAAGTGTATATAAGGATGGTCTTCCCCCATGTTTTCTCAGTGCCTGCTTGCATCTTTTCTCCTTTCCCTCTTTTCTTTCTTGCACAACCTTATCTCGAACCGCCCCTTTTTTCTCTCTTTCTTGAGGCCGTGGTTTCCGCCTTCAATACCTAATCAGAGAGTCCCACTATCCTCCTTCCCATACAAATTTTGAAGGTATTTATCTACCGGTACGACGCCAATCGGAGGACTAAAAAGAAAATCACCCTATAAATATATTCCAATAACCGCCTAGGGAAACTCTACAGAAGGGATTTTAAAAACTCTATTTGTAGGTGTCGTTGTTGCAAGTTGATATATTCATCAAAGTTGGGTGTCGTGGGTAACGGTAAGTTCCAAGATGCCGGCACCATACCTGATCTGAAGCAGATAAGCGCTTGGGCCGCACATGTCGCTAACTTTACCTCAACGACAGACCAGACTAATTCAGCTGAAACTGACCAGCACCACGTGTTATCATCATTTCGCAACATGTCCCTCCTCGACCTCCCCAACGAATTAATCCTTCAGATATCAACAGATCTCAGCTGGCGTGATGTCCTACACCTTCGGGGAACCACCCGGCGTCTGGGGTCACTCCTTTCCACACAGCTCATAGACAAGGTAGCTGAGGATCCTATATGGTGTCCGCGGGCACTATTCTTCGCGTGTACCAAGGGCAGTGGGCCACATCCTCCACCGACATTACACTCCGACGAGCCATCACCCCAAGACCCAACGCCGGGCACCCGGGGCGGGGACAACCCCACAGTCCGCCGAATCCTCACAATACTTTCCCGAATCGAGGGAGGCTACGGTAATGTACTCCTCCAAGCCGTCCAGACCAAGAACCTGCACATCGTAACAACCCTGCTGAACAACGGTGCCAACGCCGACTGCCGCGGCACTACCATACAATGCACACCCTTGCACTTCGCCGCAGCTAGCGGCGAAGTTCGCCTAGTCGCGCAACTTGTGGGGAGGTCGGACGTAGATCCGAACACGCGCAACCTGTTCCCGTACCCGTCACCGTTGGACCCCGGTAAGGTCCAGTATGGTACGCCGCTGTTCGATGCTGTCTACAACGGACACAATGAGGTCGTCAGGCTGTTGCTGAAGGATCGGCGCCTAGACCTTAATCTCCCGTGCGGGGGCGCAGTGCCACGCACACCGCTCCACACCGCTGTCGCGGCGGGGGATGTGGATGTTGTTCGAATGTTGTTGACCGATGACAGGATCGATGTTAACCTTGGGTGTCTGAATATGACTTATCGGGATGCGCCATTGCATACCGCCGCGGCAGGTACCGGACTCCCTGACGGGTATCAGGTGCTAATGATGTTGCTCGCTGATCGGCGGGTTGATGTTAATGCCCGGGGGCTGTGGGGACACACGCCATTGCATATCGCTATTGCGAGTGGCGGGTATGTGGCCCCCAAGGCGTTGTTGGACAGGGACGACATTCTAATCAATGTCCAGGAGGATTCCGGCTACACGCCGCTACATACCGCGGTGCTTTGCAGGCGTTATGCTGCGGTGAAGGCGCTGCTACACAAGAGGGGGATTGATACCAACCTTCGGAATTCGTCAGGTGAAACCGCACTCGAACTCACGGGAGGAAGAAAAGGGTATAAGAAAATTATCGAATTGTTCTTGGCACACGAGGCCAGAGAACGAGCAGTCGGCGGAGACCACGAGGCGGCACGGGCCTGAGTCGGGATCGAACCCCCTTTTAATAATCTCTTCTCTAGATATGGTAGTACCGTGTTTTTCCTCTTCCCCCTCTTTCTCATGGCAACATTGGTTGTGGGGGGGACGGATGAGTGTATATCAGCGTCTATGTGACAGGGCGCCCCTCAAAACAGCCGGAAAGGTTTGAATAGAAAACGCCAGACCAGGCACAGGGGAGAATAACAAAAAATGTATGGAATTAATCTCTATGCTATACAGTACACACCTTTGCAAAATCGCCAGAATCCTTCCGGGGATGATTTCTAAGCAATCACACCACTAACTTTCTCATACCACCATTACGGTCGAAATTCACCAAGATCCGCCTTTGCATATTACAAAAACAACCAAATATATCTAAATACCAGGACAACCGTTTTTCACAATATTTATCCATCCCATACATTGAGGGAAAGGTATTCACACCCAAAAGTCACCGCAGGTAGGATGCGCATGATAGATTGGATGGTTGGAGAAACCATCTGGTTCTACTCCTATCTGGAGGAAGTGGGGGAACCTTTGAGAAAGCAGTGTATTGTACCTTCCTTCCTCCCTTGCATAAATTTTTCGTTATGGGGCATATCAATTTTAGCTATCATAAAAGTCCCACGCCGTTTTTCGCACGTGATCCGACGAAATGTGTTGAATGAAACAGTATAAATAATAATATTATGACAGACACATCAAATGTCGAACTTGGCACAACGTGATTCGTCGTATCATACCGGTACCGCGTAAAATCCACTAACCGGTCGGATAGTCCGTGATGCTGCGTGGTGTCATACACACATCTGACTATGATACCGGCAGGATACGATACCGCGGGAGCACCAGTCACGCAGACCTTGATTATACTATAATATCTAAATCCCAACTGCTCCACCACCACCCCCTCAAAATTACAATCAATACCTTCCCGGGGTATGATACTCGTACAGCACCCTTCCCATCCATAAAGGAACGAACAAACAAGCAAAACACACCACAGCCGAGAAATGATCGGGTCAGCGCTTCTTTGCAAGTTTACTACGGACGCCTACTTACTCCCCCACAGAGGAAAAATTATTATTATTCCCGGTTGGATTACGGGTATCTGGATGGAGTAGCGAGAAGCCAAAAACCAACCCGCGTTGTGATATAGGTCACGCTGTAAGTATGCAAGCCCGACTTCGCCAAATTCCTGCCTCCTGCACGAATCATCACTCGGGCAGCTGGCGATGGCTTGACCGCTGGCCAGTAGATAGATCTATTTAGGCATTTTCGCAAAGTAAAATGAAATAGGGCTGTTGTATAGCGCTATGCTCTGCCGTGCTTATAAGCGCCATCCAGTCAGCGGGGGCTACGCCCCCGGCGGCCAGGGATCATGTATGGATACCAAGGTGCTCCGGTCGGGGGGATGTAAGATACCACCATGATTCCGGCGGGCTCCCAATTTTCTCGCTTTTTCCTTCCTCAAGCACTGTATAGCAAAGAGTTGTCTCTAACTTGTGAGGGAATGAGTTGATCCAATACGGCCAATTACTACTGTTAACAAAAGTGAAAAATTGGAAGGAAAGAAAGAAAAAAAAAAAAAAGATAATCCCTAACAATAATACCGAAATCCCAAACACCGACGATCCAGAAAAATAAGTACGTAAACAATGTAGTGTCGAGATCTTGGTATAGAGCGACAGCTAACCCGGAAGCACACATATCCAAAACAGAAAGCCTTCTTCTCCCTCTAATCTAAACTCTACCCCCATCCTCAACCGCATCCGGCACATCCTCCCGACAATTCTCCACCATAGCCAAAACCGTGACGCCAAAGTTATCCATCCCGCCAATCCACTCCTCGATGTTGAGATACTTTGGTTCGGTCGACAATATGTCTGCCATCTTGGGCAGTCGCCTACCGCGAAGGTCGGAGAGGTAGTTCTCGTACTCGTACTCCCATTTGGAGCGCTCGCGCGATTGCCAGAGGATTGTCGGGGTCGGGAGGAGTATCTCGTTGAGTTCGCCGCAAGTGAAGGTTGGGATGTTGTGGGCGTAGTGGAAGGAGCCATCGAGCATGTAGAGGGTTATCATAGTTCTGTCAAAATTAGTTAGTAAGGGGAAGAGGATGAAAGGCGGAGGTGGGGAGGTGCGAACCGGCGTTTGGATTCCGCTATGATCCAGTCTTCCCAGACTGGTCTCACGCCCTCAAGTTCGCCTTTTGCGATGAGGCTGGCTACGCCGACGTTTACCGCCATCGTCTGGAGGGGTCGTTAGCTCTTGGGGTTATGGGTGCCTGAGGGACATGTGCGCGTACTTCCATGGAAACCATAGCAGCTCTATCAAATGTCGGATCATTCTCGAAATGTCGAATTATCCCATATATAAGCGCGGCCTGTAGCACACCTATTTTCTCCACCTCATTCACTCGCACATGCTAACGAGTAGAAAAATCTCATGTCAGATTCCCACCCTTCCCCATAATATCACAAAAGCAGTCATAAGGAGAAATGCGAACCTCCGCCTCAGCCAATATCCTCCCATGCTCGGTCGCAATAGACTTCATAACGAACGACTTATTATCTGGTGTCATGGCCTTATACATATCCACCAACCCCCGACAATTCGCCAACGCGCTCGTCATCCTCCCAGGGATCAGATGGGATGAGTGTATAAACGGTGGGGGTCCATTCCTACCAGTCATCATCTTCGGATACCCCCTACACACCCTATCTATGAAGATGAACTTGTTCTTGGGGCCCGGGGCGGGCGCGTTCTCGACAAGGATCTTCCGCATCTGCTTGAACGACTCGATGGATAGCTGCCGCGGCGCGAGGCGCATCTGCTGATCCATGGGGTTTCCAAGGTGGTTCGGATTGTAAAGGTGTTGGTAGGCACCCTGAGGGGATACGGGGCTTTCACTCCCGATTGGGCATACGTTATGGAGTTCCATGTCCCCGGTTGATCCGGCGAATATATTCCACTCTAGGAAGTTGTGATTTATGTCGCCCCAGTCCGTTATCTCCACATCCCCAATTCCGTTATTGCTACTGCCGCTTCTATGATTACCGGTGTGCCGGAGACTCCCATCCGAGAATTCGTCTGGAAGGCCGTTGTCCGTGCATGCTGGGGTTGGGAGGGAGACTTCTTCCGAAAGGCGGACGGGAGAGCGGCGGTGGACTAGTTCTGTTGTGCGAAGAGGGGTTGTCGCTGTTGCATAGTGATGGGAGTGGGAGTGTTGCGGGGGTGGTTGGTGGTAGTAGTGACAGTCAAGGCCCTTATTCCTACATCTTGAGCAGGATGGCGTTAATAGATCACATCTGGTCTTTGCTTGGGTGCATAGTGCACAGCTCTTCTTCCTGGGAATGGTCCCGGATATCTGCTTCTGCCGACATCGTCGTTGGTGTCTATCGCGTGATGATCCTGTCCAGACGAAAAAAAGTGACACAGATATAACCAGTCAGCCAGTTTACCCTTCCTTCCTTCTTCCCTTACCACCACATCGTACGGGCGCACCGACTGTGCAGGGACCCCCTCCCCTCCTTCCTCCCCCACATGCACCGGGTATGCAAGTGTGGGCTGCATCAAATATGCGGCACGCCTAGCATAAAATGGAAGGAAACAAAAAGGAGAAAAAAAGGGAAAAACCCACTTTGTTCAAACCCCTTGTCGCACACCGAACACTTAAACAATACCGACGGAGACGGCGCACTCTGCACATTATCGGTATTTGTACTTTTCGGGCGATGGGCAGCAGCAGTGTGGGGTGAGGGGGCAGCGGCAGAGTTATTAGATTGTGAGGAGGAGGAGGATTGAGCGGCCCACGATTGTGCCATCGGATGATATCGGTATTCCTTCGTCCCCTTTGCTCTCCCTCGTTCTCCCCGTTACGCAAGGAATTCCGACGCGCCACCGCTCGGGGAACCTGCTTTATTATCCCTTGGGGATAGAGATGACAAATGAACGACGGAGAAAAATTGGCCCAAGACGCCAGAAGCTTCTAGGTCACGGAATTCCGAGCCCCCTGGTTCGGAGAGTTTAGTTTGTTAGTGTTGAGATGTGCGCGCTGTTGTGGAACTTTTGGGTCCTTCATATTACTGGATATAGCTAGGGCACGGCGCAACACTTACCAGTATCATACTGTACTGTACAGTACCAATTGTGAATCCGACACCCATCAGCAATACCGGTAAATCGGCTCAACTTGGAGGGGTGACTTTTTTTTTTTTTTTTTTTTTGAAAAATTTCTCAGCAGAGGATCAATTTCCATAACGGGGAAAACCCGACTTTCAGTAAAGAGGCCTCTAACAGCCAGAGTGCCAGTAGAACTGTGGAAGCAGCCTGCAGGATACAAAGCCCCAGCATCTAGCATCCGTGCACACGCATCCGTATCTCGCCCGTTGACCAGCTGCCAGCTCCCATACCATATACCGGCAGTACTGGTAGCTCAAAGTTTAGCCAGGGGCTAGAAAGGTTCGATTTCCTTGCGATGCTCGAGTACAGTACTGTGTGGTATTGTTAACGGAAAAAGCTATGTAATGCATCGACCATATCGCAGCTTTTACGCGGTCGCTACCACCGGCACGAAGCCTACCAAGGGCAGTCAGGCCATTCCAGTAGACGGGAATAGGCTAGGATTAGTACGGGTACAGACCAGCGTGTAGAATGGCCCCTACTGCACTCGCACACCATCCGTCGAAACATGGCCACAGAACCACGACAATAGACACCGCATCACCCAACAAGATTCGCACGATAACCTAATTCGAGCCCAAGCACCAGTTAATAAGATGTACGAAGTTCACCTATCCCGAGCTGTACCGTGTCTAGAAAACACTACCGGTATTCCTTCTCGGGGTGTTCGTCTGTGATTTCGAGGTTTGGGCGCGGGTCCGGATCTGACGAGTTTTTACGGTATCCTTTCAATGTGCCGGCGGCATGCGGATCCCGCTAGATAATTCGCTATCCCGATTATAATAAATACCGGTGTAAGTATGATATTCTGTGCTCGTACAGTACGGGTGTGCGGGATGAGTGTGGCTGCCCATTTGTGGCTCGTAGGCTGGGCACAAGGGGAATACCGGCAATTCCGCCGTAGAGCACCATATCATACAACGCCAGCACCCTACCAATGCCCGGGTACCATATCATCAGTGCAGCACTCGAACATGTACCGTACGAGAACTTATATAAATTTGACCCAGTGGTGTAACTGTATTTGTATGGCGCACCGCCACGGCATTGGGTAAATCGTTGAACAATACCATGTACAGTACAGGTACAGTACGAGTAGCTGTGGTGCCATGGGGCGCAACAGTCCTTATTATCCTCCAGGGTCCACCAACCTCAGACAGGGTAACGTTTAAGTTGGGCCCTGTCTCGGCCCCAGATTCACTCTAGCCCCAATAAGCCTACCGTAAGGTGCCATATTGATCTCATATCGTACAATACGGCAGTCTACTTGTACCAAGTCCGGCATCTGCCAGTACTCGTACTGGTACCTTTCCGCCCAGATCCCCCCACTGTACTCGAGTAGAGATACAGCTTGCGGTGAAAATAAAAATAGAAATAAAAAAACCTCCCGAAAACCGGGGTTAGAAACACGGAAGAATCGAATCTCGCGCTCGGACGTTAGAGTTGGTAAAGGTGCGACACCTTTTTGCTCTTTTCCCTGCCCTAAGCTGAGGCTGAATGGATCAGTTTTCGCAGCGTTTTTATCCCCCTTATCCAAGAGAGGGAACTTTAGACATCGTAGCGCGAGGCTCGATTACTGTACTCCGGTACTCGTAGATAAACGTTTCAGTACTGGTACTGTACAGTACTCCAGTAACCTGCGGATTCCATGGGATCTCTGTATCAGGGATTGTCACCGACAAGGGGTACCTCGAAGAAAAAGAAACCTCTGCTGAGTAACCAACCCTTTCCATTCCCCAATGAAACAACCAAAATCTCCGGCTGATCGCCGTCCTACCGCAATCCAAAAAAAAGGAAAAAAAAAAAGTGGGTGACAAGAGCGGGGACCGGCTAGGTTCTGGGGGGTGGTCACGCGAGTGACGCAAAACTAGGAGCTCAACATTTCCCTCCCCTGCACCTCCTCTCCTTCCCTGACATCTGGAACTTGCGGGGAACCTCTTTTACTGTAGTTCCCAGTCTGCGAATAGCCTTTGAGGTTCCGATTCACCGCAGCCTTGACGATAGCACGAGTGAGTGAATTGAGTGAGTGGGCGAGTGAGTTGCTACGGCAACGTTGATCAGGATGGCGGGCTGGGACAGGTCCAACGAGCCGAGGCGGCGGAAGCAGGAGAGGGGAGGAGAAGAGGGGCTACCAAACTTTGATACAGACTTTGTTAACGAAGCCGGTAGGCTCGTCCCCCCCCACCTCTATCCCCCTTAAGCCTAACGCTCTCCTCTAGACATCGCCGCCTTCGAAAGAGCCATCAATGCACCCGATGCCACAGACGAGGACTTTATCACCGCCTTGAACGACTGGAAGCCAATCAAGCAGCGGATCCGACGAAAGCGGCCGAAAATGCGACCCAGGAGAGGAAAGGACGAGACGAGGGAAGGCTTCGTCTACCAGTTGCTCAAATGGCCGTTATTGACGATTGTGTTTGCCTGGATCCTTATTCTTTCGTAGGTCTCCCCCCCCCCTCCCTCAAGTGCTTACTTACTCACTTGGCCATGGGGCATTGCCAGAATCCTCTACACGATGACCCGCTTCTACGTCTCCCAATACGAGTACTGGGTAACCTGGCGCGGGCGACGAGAACGCCTTCGCCGAAAGCTCCGCTCGACAAAGACTTACGAGGAGTGGAAACTTGCCGCCAAGGAGCTGGATAGCTATCTCGGTGCTGACACTTGGAAGGCTGAAGACGCGTTTGCTTACTACGACTACTCGACGATCAGGAAGGCTGTGGCAAATATATGTCGTCTTCGACAGAAAGCCGAAGAAGAGGAGCGAGCGGGGGGTACGGTAAATGGGAATAGTCGGCGGAACTTGGAGGAGAATGGTTGTGTTAGTGGTGGCGATAATACGACCGGCGGGAATAGAGCTGTGGATGAGCTTAGGGAGCTCGTGAAGGCTTGCGTTAAGAGTAATTTTGCCGGGATCGAGAGCTTTAGGATGTACTCGCAGACGTACTACGGGACCAAAGATCGAGTCCAGGAGTTTATTCGGGAACGTATGTTTGGATCATTGCACTCATTCTTCACTTCCAAGCTCTAACATAGAGTACCGGTAGTTGAAAAGAGCTTAAAGTTCTTGCTCGAGACGAATTCCTTGGACATGGAAGAGAAGAGAGTGCTGTTCAAGCATCTGTCTAGCAACTATGGGCGGACGGCTCTATGCTTATCTGGTGGTGCTAGCTTTGCGTATGATGCCCCTGCTCAGGCACTCGCTCACGAAATATCGCTTACAAACCTACTCTAGCTATTATCACTTTGGTGTCGTAAAGGCACATCTAGATGCCGGCCTCCTTCCAACCGTCATTACAGGAACGTCTGGGGGAGCACTTGTCGCGGCATTAGTCTGCACTCGAACAGACGAGGAACTAAAAAAGCTGCTTGTCCCAGCGCTCGCCCTGAAAATCACTGCATGCCATGACGACACGCTTGTACGTTCAGCCCTCCCTCTCCCTCCCCCCCATCCACAATAACTAACAAACGCACAACAGACCTGGCTCCGCCGCTGGTGGAAGACCGGCGCGCGCTTCGACAGCGTAGACTGGGCCCGACGCCTCTGCTGGTTCACGCGTGGAAGTCTAACCTTCAAAGAAGCCTACGAACGCACAGGACGAATCCTAAACATTTCATGCATACCCTCCGATCCCCACTCGTTCGTCCCCCCCCAAACTCCCTCCCGGATTTCATCACCCAAACTAACATAACCCCCCCACATAGCCCCTCCCTCCTCCTAAACTACCTCACAGCCCCAGACTGTTGTATCTTCTCCGCAGTCCTCGCCTCTGCCGCTGTCCCGGGCATCCTCAACCCCGTAGTCCTAATGACCAAAACCCCGCACCACCCCTTCACAATAACCCCCTTCTCCTTCGGCCACAAATGGAAAGACGGCTCACTCCGCACAGACATCCCACTCCGCGCGCTAAACACGCACTTCAACGTAACCTTCAGCATAGTCTCGCAGGTAAACCCACACGTGAACATCTTCTTCTTCTCGCCCCGCGGCTCTGTCGGTCGTCCAGTGACCCACCGGAAAGGAAAAGGCTGGCGCGGAGGTTTCTTGGGTTCCGCGTTAGAGCAATACCTAAAACTCGACATGGCGAAATGGTTAAAAGTCCTCCGACACTTGGAGTTATTGCCAAGACCGTTGAGTCAGGACTGGAGCAGCGTTTTCCTACAAAAGTTCGACGGGAACATCACAATCTGGCCGAGAACGAGGGTGAGCGATTTCTGGTACATACTCTCGGACCCGACGGTGGAGAGATTGCGCAGGATGCTGGAGGTCGGGCAGAGGTGTACCTTTCCGAAACTGGAGTTTGTCAGGAATAGGTTGGCGGTTGAGAGGGTTGTTGAGCGGGGGCGGAGGATCACACGTGGTGCTGGGAAGGCGGAGCTTGTCGCTGGGGGTCAGGTGCGAGGGAGGAAACCATCGCCTCTTCCTCTTCCTTCTCCTCGGGGGGAGGAGAAGGGGCAGGAGAAGAAAAGCTTCAACTGGTTCCACTGGCCGTCCCCCACTGGGCGCTCAACCAACGTGGACGGGAATCATAGCAACACTAGCGTACTGGAGGAAATGGAGAACCATGAAAGGGTCTTTTTCGACGATGACTACGGTGGGAGTAGCGGGAGTGTTTCCAGCGATGAGGAGGCGATGGAGAAGTTTGAGGCTGCCGGAATTGCCGGTGGGGGGATTTGATGAGCACGGAGGAATAGTATGATAGCTTTCTTTTGTTGTTGATGCATGCTGGTGGAGTTTTTGTTCTTTTCTGTCTTTGTCTGTTTTGTCCGTGTAAGGGTGGAAGGGGAAGTTGGGGGGGGGATACACGACGTCGAGTCTCTTTTTTCTTCTTGGTCAGCTTTTCTATCGTGATTTAGATACCCTCTCATTGCCATAGCGTCATGATGGATTGAATACACTACAATGGTTGTGTTTTGCTTTGTGCTCCTAAGAAAAAAAAGGAATAAAGAAGTCATTTCCAGCGATCACAGTACGGTACGTCAATTGCCCACCCCTATGGACAAGAACGAAACGACCCCAAAGCCACCGCTACCGATGAAGACATTATACACATACAAAGCAAAGTATAGCAAAATATAGCAAAGAAGAAACCCCACCCTCCGTTTCCCCATCTCTCCCGTCCTTGCCACTCACATCTCAAATCTACTACCCATCTACTAACTTACTCAACGTCGTCAAACGCCCCCGCCCCGACGCCCCCCATTGCCGCCACCAACATTAATCCCCGCCCCCGCAGCCCCCGCAGCAGCCGCCATCCCAGCAGCACCACGCCTATCCACCCCAGTAATCATCGAATACCAAACGACGCAGAACACAAGAACATGCAGCGCAAGACAGTACCCGGCAAACAAATTCCTGCTCAGCCGGTTTGCCAAAACAACCCTCGTCAACGAGTAGATCATCCTCTCGAGCATGCCCATGCGGTGAAACGCCCTGGCTGTCTCGCGTCCGCGGAAAGCCTCGAAGGGGGATATATTCGACTCGTAAGCTTGCCTGTACCTGTCTATGGTGCCCGACGAGGAGGCATTGGACGGGTGGAGGGTGGAGGACGGGTTCATGTTTGCGCCGAACCCGGAGCTGGCGGCGGTGTTGGTGGTGCTTAATGCTGGGGGTTGGCGGTACGATTGAATGTAGCGGGTCTTCTCGTAGAGTTGCAGGTTGTCCCTTTGCAGTGAGGCGACCTCTTGTCGGAGGTTTGAGACCGTGGTACGCACGCGCGAGAGGTCGCCTTCCAGTTGGATGTTTTTGGCCTTGAAGCGGTCGCGCTGCGCCGTGACCATGGGGAGGATGCCAGCATTTTGGGTTTCCCCAGCGCGGAGGGATTCGAGTGATAGTTGAGTGGAGGAGGACGCATGGGGGATTGCACCGGAGATTATCGAAGAGGCCGGAGATATCCGGGTGCGACCCGTGTGGGAACCATGGGCGATGGATTGGGTGGGGTGCCGGGAGGCGTAGATACCCGCTACGGACATGGCAGAGGAGTGTTGGGTTTCTTGTTGGAATTTCAGCAGGTCGTCTTCGAGCTTTTGGTTGAGAGCTCGGGAGGAAGACAGCTCCGAAGTAGTCAAGTCAAGAGTCTGCTGGAGGGTGCGGAGTTGCTGTGAGAGCTCGTCATGGGAGACTCGGAGGAGAGTTAGGTCACTTCCGAGTTTTTTATTACGAGCTAGAAGAAGCTGCTCCAGGGTTTCTTCCTTATCACTCTTAACTTTACCACCGTTCATAGCGCTCCCATTGTCTGCCGTCCCTGTCCTTGAGAAATCCAGCACCTCATCTTCATCCTCTCCGCCGTCTCCAGTCGAGAATTCAATAGACTACGTCATATGAGCTGAAGTTTCGAGTCCGGGGGTGTCCGAGAAACATGAGACAAACCTTCAAAATCTCCAATTCTCTCCGCACCTCCTCATAATCTCCCCATCTGTTCACCTTCTCCTTGAGTGCATCCTTATCCCTCTTGAGGGCTTCAACTGTGCGCTCCAAGGTCCTAGTCTTCCGTTCCCACTCTCTCTTCAGACCCTCACTATCAGAACGAGCATTCTCCACCTTCCTAAGCAAATCCGAGTTCTGATCTTGGAGACGCGCGATGACAGGATCCTCCTCATCCTTCTTCTCCTCCACTTCACCCATAATCCCATCCTTCGCACTAGCCAGCTCAGCCCTCAATTGTTCATTTCTAGCCTCCACCTCCGCCAACCGTAGTGTAGTCCTCTCAAGATCACTAGAGACAAGTTCCAACTCTGCCGTGCGCTCCTTGACAAGCATATCCTCTTCGCCACCGGCGCCTCTCCCACCAGAGCCTCCCATGCGCTGCGCAACCTCATAGCTCGCCTTAATCTCCTTAAGCACACTCTCCTGATGTCGCAACTTCTCCATCAGCGCCTTCTCTTTCCCCTCCCAATTCCTCGTCTTCTCGTCGAGAACTCCTCTCCAGACCTCTTCGGTCTTCTTGACCTCTTCCTCCCGCTCCTTCTCTCTCTTCTCAAGCTCCTTGTTCTTCGCATGGATTGAAGCTTCCAGATTGGATACCTGTCCGGACAACCGAGCGACCGTAACGTTTAAAGAAGAATTCTCGCGGTTGAGGGATTGCATATCGGGCAGGGAGAGTAACGAATCGATCGTGGCTTCGAGGAGCGGGTATGGGTCAGGAGCTTCGGAGAGGGAGGAGTAGACCGAGAGGAAGGAGTTCTCGGTGGCCTTTTTGGAAGTGCTCAAATGGTCGATGAACATTTGATATGCTAACCCATCCATAATCATCAGTAAACCGCACTTATCCATCCATCATGGTGGGGAAGGGGTGTAGTAAAAAGGGCAAACATTTCAATAACCCCTTCCACTCCTCCTTTCTAGCCTCCTCATCAAGCTTCCTGTACTCCTTCGTCTTCTGCGCCAGCTCTTTCCGCTGAATAAGCCCATCCTTTTGCGAACCAACGATTTCCGCAGCAGTAGTGTCAAGGCTCTTTTGCAGCGTTGTGAGATCGATATCTACCCTCCTCCCCCTCCTCCCATCCCCTCATTAGCTTCCCCACCTCATCCCATCCCATCCCATCCCATTCGGGAGAGGTGAAAGCAACAGGAGGGAGAACAAACCTCTCCAAGCAGCAACAGCAGCCTGGAAAGCACTCGTTTGTGAAGAGACCTCAGTCTTGCCCCCACCGCCAGTGGTATTCTCTGCATCTCCCCTCCTCTCTTCCGACTTTCGCCCCTCGGAAGACATGGTTGTATCCCAGCTCTGTCGGCGCGTTTCTCCCTTTCTCCCCGTTCGGGCTTTGATTTGTCCCTCGCCAATCGTCAGGTGCCCAACGTGTGACCTATTGTGCTCTGGTTACGTCAAATTGGGCCCGTCGGTAAGTTAGGGTTGAGGTAATAGGGTCGTCGTGCGTTCGTCAAAAGCTCCAGGCAAGGTAATGTGAAGAAGAAAAAGAAAGAAAGGAAAAGGAAAAGGAAAACTCAGGAACCACGCAAGCGCGACAAACAATCAAGACACGCTTCATCTCCATCTCTTCTTCCTTACGCCAAGACTCGCTCGCTCACTTGGCCTTGTTTTTTAAGGTCACGTGCGCCTTGGTAAGATTTCTATATTCAGTTTAGCCCTTTTTTTGTACGATACCTGGGGAATTCCGATTGTAAAAAGTCACAGTACGAGTACCGGCACTGGTATTTGGAAAAGAAGAAAAAGCAGTTTCACACACAGTTCATTTCCCACTCGCTTGTTTGTTCATCTGTCTGTATGTATGGCACGGCAAGGGGAATACAGTAGAATCCAGACATGTGTTCTTTTTTATTTATCTCAAGCACTTATCTATCTAGTTATAATAGTTGTGGCTGGAGGCTCGGAGGACAGTACTCGAATATCCTACCGCACTGCGCAACTTCAAAACCTGTAAGTTATGGTATGATACAAGCAGTGTTAAAGTTGTGATGTGCTACTGCATGCTATCTCCAAGACAGAGAGAGAGCAACCGAACCCGCCAGAGCAGATGGACCTCCCCCCCACCCCAACCACTAAAATCGTCTAGATACCGGTATCATTAGCAGGCAGTAAAATAGGGTATCATAGATATGGCGCCAGCGCAACGCACAGAGATATCTACAATACTCGTACCTACCCTCACCCACCCCACTGATTCCGCGTTCCGCTGCCGCCGTGTTCCCGCAGAACCCACGGGAACAGACAGTTCCATCCATCCATCACCTAACCCCAAATTCCAATTCAATCCGGTCCAACCTAATAATACCCGTATCGTTTCCCCCCTTCCCCCTTTTTCGGGGGGGGGGCTTTTTTCTTTCTTTCTTTTTTTATGCGCCGCATTCCTTCCTTATCTCCTTGATATCGTCAATTCCCGGCATGGTGAAACTGGGAAGGGGGGTATGGGTAACTCGTAACAGTTTGGGGGTGGGAGGGAGGTAGGGAGGGGTTGCGCTGCATTTGCCCCTGGCTGGCTGGCTGGCTGGCTGGCTGGCGTTGTGGCGGGTGGTTTGCCATGTAGACTATTGGTGCCTCTACTGTATGAATGGTACATATATGTACTGTACTCTGCAGGGCCGATACTTTGCAGAGTTGATACTTGTATGGTAGGTTGGTCGGTCGGTCGATAAGCACGGAACATACAAATACCTATCCACTCCCGGGAGGACAGGCATATACACTCGACACAAGAACGGGACGGATATGGATGGGTGGCGAATAGACGGACAGATAACCAACTCGACTCGAGACGTGCCCATACAATACATACGGATGATATCTATAGATACAGCACAGTACTTATGCTAATGTGCTGATGTCCGATAAGAGTGTACTCGTAGTCTGAATTTAACACCAACAGAACGGTAACCAAAGGGAAGAGTGTGATCGAGAAAAAGAAAGGAAAAAGGGAAAATTTCCAACTCATCAGTCTTCTTTTCTCCGAACTGACTCACATTACCGGTACCGTATCGTATATGTATAGCGCTCCAGTGAGCAGAATCAAAACCGAAAGAAGAAAAAAAAAGGGTCTAGAACAAGCACAAACCCCAGGTCAACCCCACCGAAAATGGTGCACGTATCGTAGCTTAATACCGATACTCAGATATATGATAACAGATTAATGAACCACCACCACCACAAATATCAGAAAATATCATAGAAACAAAAATAACAAAACACCCACTTCGAATCAATATACCTCCTACCGGTACATCACGTCCACCCGAGAACGCCTTCTCTCTCATGCCTCCCTGCAACCAAGACCACCACTTTAGGCTACCGCACAGCACTACATGATACTGCCGTACCCGCCAGATCACGTAATACCGTGGCATTGCCATGTAAAACTGTTCCTCCGGGTGACGGAACAAATTGACAACCCCAGCTCGGGATAATAAACATCAGGATGAGGAGAAGGGGCTTCGTATCGTACGGCATTAACTCCTCCTGTTAAACCACACAATGCTCACCCCCACAGCACAGCCAGTCACAATAGCCCACAACATTAGACTCCACGAAGGCAACTTCTGCGGCGATGATATGGTACCAGTGCCGTAGTGGAATGTGAAGACCCTTTTTATTTTCTTTGCAAAATACGAGTACACCGAAGAGGAGAGGAGGGAGGAGGAGCTCACTTGTATGATAAAAGCAGCTCACATAATTTGCCATTTAGCCGGTGGGGCAGGAGGTCCTATCTGCAGGATTTCCACTACGCTGGGCTTGGGTTAACGGTGTGCTCGTCCGGTAGTTGATAGACTAGTCTACCGTATGCACAGTTATGTAAGTAGCCACAGTGCAACCAAAACAGACAAAAATAAAAATACCGGTAAAAGGGGTTGATGAAAAAAAACAAAAACAAACTAAAAAAACAAAAACAAGCTGCCAATTAGAGAAGAGTTTATGCTATGATATTACCGATATGTAGAGTTTCTTTTTTTTTCTTCTTCTTCACGAAGGATGCAGCCACCTTCCCTTCCTCCCATCCCCCTGCCCACCCCACCATAAACCGCTACCGGTACTCGAGTATGATACCGGTACTGAGTCCAGTACTCGTACAGGCCACACCCCTAACCCCTAGCCCCGGTAAAGAATGATCGACCCAAAATCGACATATCGAGATTGTGAAGATTTGTAGCATTCACTATAAGAGGCCAGTGCACTCTTAGAGGACAGATTCTTCGTCGGAGAAAGACAGAAGCCTGGGGGAATGACGGTGTGATACTTTTTCAAACTGCTGGCAACCGGCAATGGGTGACACAATTGACCTTGTGGTATCATGCTATTTGCACCTTTTGGGTAACCACACACAAATTGGGCTGGGGGGGGATTTCAATGTCGTTATATTTTACGGTGGCATCGCCCCTGCATACCGTATCACCTTTCTTCGTCAACAGAGGAGGAATTGATTTTTCAGGGGTCTTCGAAACACTGAGAACCGAGGAGAAGCCTGCATGAACTGGACCTCGCAAAGTGAAAAAACATGGACGAGTCGCTAAGAATGCAGGATATGGGATATCGCATTCCCGCTGGCAGGCAGCAGATATTTGTGATGTCGGGGTGCCACCGGCTCATCACGGGGGAGATGTACGAGTGATCGTGGATGAAGTATTTTCTCCGAAATCGTTGCGTGAAGGATGTATCACCGCTCCCTAATCCAATCTACTCGTACTCGCGCTAATGGCCTATGCGAGTACGGAGACAATTTATCTGAGACAGCGAACCCTGAGGGAGAACTAAAGTGCTACATACACGCCCAACGACCGCATCCCGAGCTAATTATGGAGGTTTTCCACTGATGAAAAAGACTTACGGATTCAATACTCAACTCTCCCTGAGCGCCAATTCTAGCTTCTCGAGCAAAATTGATGCTAAGCCAAAAAAATTCTTGTGAGTATGCGGCCAACGCAAAGTATGAAAGAACCATGAAAACTAACCATGGTGCTTTTGAAAGACGAGCATAGGTCGAAGTCTCACAGCGGTCTCTCCGGAACCACCGATATTAACCCCGAAAGTCTTCATTTTCTTCAGGAGGGCGTCCCTCTCAGGCGTATCGAACGCAATGAAGGTTCCACGATCCTTTCCACGGAGATTTTGGACCCTTTCTGGGAAACTGGAGGCAAGCTTCTCAAGCTCTCTATAGAGGTAATCACCGGTTTCGGCCTAAGTTGCCCATTGAAGGCGGTTAACCAAGGACCGCTCACCACGAAGAATATAGGGGAAAGGACTAACCGTATTTTTAATCAAGTCATGCTTCGCAATTTCTTGAATAATGGCCCGAAAAAGAATCGCTCTAACAGGATCTCCCATCCAGGTATTGAACTGGCGATATGGCAAATTCGGTCTCAACAAAGGATTGCCAAAGTAGTAACCCGCGGTCTGAGCCTTCTTGGAAAAAGTGACCATATCTGGCGGAGACTCGAGATTCCAGTGCTCATGAGCCCAGAACTTGCCGGTCGCTCCAACACCAGTCTGAACCTCATCGACAATAAGCAAAACGCCCTTTTTCTTCGTCAGGTCCCGAAGGCCCTGGAAAAAGGCCGGAGATGCGTGATTGTCACCACCCTCAGATTGGATGGGCTCAACGACAACAGCAGCAATTGGCCAAGAACAAATCCTATCTTCGACTTCTGCTAGACATCTCTCTTCCTCCTTTTTGTTTGCTTCGATATTATCCTCCAAGGGGTATTCCAACCGAGGGAACGAAGCTTGAGGCCAATCGAAAGAAGGGATGTCGAGCTTATGAACTGGCTTGCTCCTGGTAGTGCTTAAACTTCCAAACAACCGACCATGGAAAGCCTTCTTGAAGCTCATGATTGTCAACTCGGGAGACCCGGGAGCTTGATTTTTCATGACACTCTCAATCTCTTGGGGAGTAAAATCCACACCTTCGCCACGTTCTATACGACGTCTGTAAATGAATGCAGCCTTGTAAGAGGTTTCAATTGCATCAGATCCAGCCATGGCAGTGAATACCTGATCCAAACCCTTCGGTGCAACCGCAAGTATTCCAGTCTTCAGGAGAGAAGCCCAATATGCGGGAGGAAAGCCACCAAGAGCAGGCCTATTTACGAGAGCATCGACAGCCTCTTTGGAAGACATAGCTGCAATGAGACGAGGGTTATTGTAGCCAACTGGGATTGAAGCAATCTGAGAATACCTAAACCAATTAAGAAATTACCAGTTAGCTGAGTTAATCGGGAAAAAGCGAGATGAATTGGATTCAATGCAATGCACAACTAACACGTCGAGTAGGGTCTATTTGGCATTAGTGTTTCCTGTCAGCGAACGTAGTTGAACCTTATATCACAGTGTTCCCAGGGATCGGCAAGCTCACGTTGCCATCCATGTCAACAAGATAATTCCCAACACTCTTCTTATAATCACATATCATGTTCAAGCTCCTGGTGTCGAACACAGAATCCAATTCTTCGATCGCTTTCCTGGAAACAGGTCCAGGGATTGGTGTCATCACTGAAGGCTGAATTGGTTCATTGCTGAAAAAGGGGGCAACCGTTGCGTATGCATTTCGACCCCTTGGAAGAACGAAGCGAGCAGTACGGATCCCGAGACGGGAGGAATGACGAAGAGTTGAGGCCATTATGTTTGTTTAAAATATCCCCGTGATATCGACAAAAAGGATGGGGTAGGTAGCTGGGTTCCGGTTTCAATCAGGAATTCGGTGTTTCGGGGTAGAGAGATGAAAAGGGTTTCAATACTTGAAGCCTCAATGGTGCCGACCGACCGATGTTTGGTGGGGTATCATACAATACAATACAAAGTACTGTACCGTGAGTGCCCGCACGTTATCGGTTATCGTAGGCAAGAGGCTTGCCCTCCTTTTTTTTCCCCCTTCCCTTTCACCTGTGGCGTACCGTACTGACCATACAGTACAGTTTGTTCGTGCATTTCCAGCCTCCTAAGGCGCAGCAAAACTTCACACCAGACAATGCAAACAATTCAAATCAACACCCGACCAACCTGATAATTTAATATTACATGGTCACCCCCGAACTCCCCTATCACAACAACCACAATCTCAAGGAAATTTTTACTCGCCATGCCAGGACTAATTTGTTCAAAGTGCTCTCGTACTTTCTATGAGAGCTGCCAAATTCACCCAGCCCAAGCTAACCGTATCAGGTAATAATTTGGCAACTAATATGCCTAATATGGCGCCATATTAGCCGATCTTTGTTGTAGCCAACCTATTTAGCCCAAAGAGCAAAGTGATTGTTCACTTAATAAGCGGAAGACGATTGACACGAGTGTCGATTTGCAGTGTCCGACACCGTGTCATACCACAGGACATTTATTACGGATGACTTCGCAGGGCTTATGGGTAGCGGGGCGACAAGAAATAATAATAAGAAAAAGTAAAACCCTTGTTTGGCGCACCGCCATACCGGCATAAATTGAGAAAATCCGTTCGTATGATATCATACAAATTCGATTTTTCCTAAGACTCGTATCCCCCGGCCAGAGAGGGTTCAAAAAAAAAGCAGCCACCTCACTGACCGCTGTGATGAAAACAAGAATCCAGCAGAGGGCTTGTGGGTTGGGGTACAAAAGGAAAAAGTGGAACGTTATAATAGATTTGTAACTAAAACACAGTCAAGGTTGGAAGAACGCAGTTCCTACTGTGCGCCAAACAGGGCCAAAGGATTACTGTGATAGATAAAACAGAATTCCTCTTATCCCCGGCTGGATGTTTGGAGTATTAGAAATATGGAATTGGAACAAGTGATATTCCCTTTCGCGATATCCATATTTGATTTGACTTTCTATGCTGTCGGCAGCTGGGGTCGTCTGGGGTATGATACTAACTTTGGAGCGCCGCACCGCAAAAGTGCTCGACGACCGTATTACCGGTAACTTACCAGCAGAGCAAGCTTAACTCCTTTGCAGAAAATATCCGCAAATTACAAGATGCGGCTCAAAGCGAATATGAATCGTTGAATCAAAGTTGAGGGTGAAATGTGAGAAAACAACTCAAAGGCTGCTGATTCAGCGGTTAAACCAGGGGTTCTTCCACTAGCAGATGCCTCTTTTTGCTGTGCGTAGTACTTTGTCGCATCAGAATACCAAACTCAGATAGTCCGGGAATGTGTGGGGGTGAGCTTTTGAAAGCACACTCAGCAAGTCAGCGAAGGAGAGGCAAGCACGGTACCGTACTGGTGGTATTGCAATAGCAGCAGCTGCTCCCTCCACCTTGTCCTCACGTCGGTTTCACCTCGCTACGGAGGTTACTCGTGAGCCAGTGGATCCGCGGCTGCCGTGCTGTACGCCAAACTTCAGGAGTGGAGAGCGATAGTGAGAATGTCGGGACGAGGAGCCTAGTAGTCCTTTGTACTGCACATATACTTATAAAATGTGTAGAATCACACAGGATCTATGCGTATGCGTATGCACCCTTGTGTACCGGTGAGTACGGTACTGTACTATACGTACAGCGTAATGCCGTTCATCACTTTTACCCAGTGCTCTTTCCTGCGCTTTGCGCTTCAACGAGCTCCCTTCTCCTACTCCCACTTCTCAACTCTACCGCCCCCTTGCGCAATCACACTACCCCGTTTAGATTTCTTGTTGGCAATCCTATCCTATCCGCCAATTTTTTTGTTTCCGACCCGGCATGTTGAGCACCGGCCAGATTCTGGTACCCCGGTATATGTGGAAGTACTTCTGAGGGACAGCGAGCACCTGCCTGCCAGTCCGTAAAGCATCCGGAAATAAAGTGCCAAAATCATCGAACTTGGTCGTAAAACATCAGTTCTTGGCACTTTTATGTCCGGATACTTTACGAATTGGAGAGCACCGAACGTATGATCCTCATTCATATCACAACCTCGTTAGGTCGTTATTGTAGTTTTATTTCCAGATGTACCACAATCACCTCTCTCCCACCTTCCACTCGTATAGTAACTGGAAACAACAGACAAATATCTCCGTTATCAATCGCGGGTTTTGTTTTTAGGGTTAGCAAGGGCATTGTGCCTTATCTGCTTCCTCAATCGGTGCCATACCGGCGCTGTACTGTACGAGTACTTGTAGGCTTGTCTGAGAACGTCTAGCGTACTGGGTGCCTTCCTCGTCGCTCAGGCTTGACCCCATTCCAAAAAAAGAAACGAGGGACAAAAGAGGCTATCTGAGCCATGACCACGGATCAAACCCGCGCTTTTGATTGCCGATTGTTTGAGGAAGTTTCCATCATATAGCCATCCATACCCACTGGGTGTGGGGGGTGTGAAAAGGTACGCATTCCATTTTTTTCCTTCTTTTCCACTCGTAGGAGGTTTATACAGAGATTCCGAAACAAACGGCAACGTCTGTAGTATTCCGTAGTTGATTGATTCCCACCTACGGTAGGTGGTGTTCAGTTTATCCGCACACAATAAAATGGAGGAGTTGTGGCAACGGAAAGTATCAATCCTATGCAGCTTTCAGGAAAAAGGAAGTAGAATCATCGGTGAATGCAAGGGAGGAGTGAGAGGGAAAGAAAGTTGGAAGGGAGTGAGGAGGGACAAAATGGGAGTCTCACAAGTACGGTACGGGGGGAATTATGTAGTTGACTGGGTTTGGCTGTCTCTCTCTTGACGCTGGCGAACGCTGCAGCAAAAGGTCTGCCTACATACCATACAGCACATTTTTTAATAATATGATACCTTTCCTCTCTTATTTTTTTTTTTTTTCCTCACTCCTCTTTTCCTTGTCTGGCCTTTTATTTTTATTCTCTCCCAGTGCCGTTCTATTCTACAATACCGTGCTCCTTCCATAACTTATTCCTTTTCCCTCTTCCTTTCTCGCGCCCACCCCCCATCTACGGTATCTTAGCCCCTACTTCGGCAAAGCCAGAATCCATCCACACACACGCATCCTCAGACACCACCATCCTCCTGGTCCACACTCCCAACACCACCACCTCTACATTACAATAACACCACCACCTTCAGCACAACTCCACCTCAGAGAGCGATACGGCCAGTGAAACTCCTGTGCTACGTACTATTTTGCTTTCAGATTTTCCCTCTTATTCTCTCCTCTTCCTCTGGACACAAACCCTTCTCAACCTAAACTCTTGACTTCGCTATCATATCACTCTTACACTCTATTCTCCATTTCTGCCGTAACCCCTTCGTCTAGAGCCTCTCTATCCTTCCACTTCACGGAGGAGAAGAAACGACAGCCCCTCGTTGTCATAGCTCTTTGCTTGCGGCCTTAGCCCTAAGAACTCCTCTCGACCCGCTCGTCGTCTTCTATCGTGTCCTTACGATAAACCTTCTCATCAACCTACCGCAACAGCCCTATTCTATTTTTTGCCCTCGACCGTCCATCTGGCCAGACACCTTACCGACACCCATCTGAATCATATTTCTCCACCCCCCTGTTCCGTCCTACACCTTTTTCTCAGGGCCTTGACTTTTCTATCACAATCAGTTTCTTATCAGTCGGATTAGAGGAAAGTTTGAGAAGAGAGGCAGAAAAAAAAAAAAAAACCGCCCCTAGCAATCAGAAAGAAGGCCGAGTAGATTTTTCTCGATCTTCGGTTGTTCCCTTCTTTCAACTCCTAGAAATCTTTCGCTGTTGTTTCTACCCCCTTGTGTGCTGAAAAGGTTTTTTGTTCTTTTGTTGTGAGCAGTTGCTGCATCGAAGCGCAAGATCCGGATCGCGCTTAGGGATCAAAGGATATTTTGCTCTGATTGTATAAAATATTTATTACGTTCCGGTAAATATTCCTTGATTGCACTTCCATCTCCTAGGTCATCTTCTCAAGAGGGAACCCTTCGTGCGGAGGTAAGCTAACTGTGAACGCGTGCTCAGGTCGACACATCTAACACCCTTAGTCTCTGTTCGCCGTCTCTAAATTTCTCTTTCTCCACCTCTCCTTTTCTCTTCCTCTTCCTTTTCTCTTTTCTTCTCCCCCTTCCCCCTCCACTCTTTACAACACTATGGCGGACCAAACAGAAGTCGATTTGGACTCTATTATCGATAGGCTACTGGAAGTTCGTGGCAGCCGTCCTGGAAAACAGGTTCAATTGTTGGAAGCCGAAATTCGTTATTTATGTACTAAGGCCAGAGAAATATTTATATCGCAGCCAATCCTGCTGGAGTTGGAGGCTCCAATCAAGGTATGATATCATTAATGCCCGGGTATATGTGCAATGTTTCTTCGGTGATCGGGAGTCCCAATGTGTACTAATGAGGTCCTTGACTAGATTTGCGGAGATATTCACGGACAATACTATGACCTTCTTAGACTTTTCGAATACGGTGGATTCCCTCCAGAGGCGAATTATCTGTTCCTTGGCGATTACGTCGATCGAGGGAAACAATCCCTCGAAACTATCTGCCTCCTCCTGGCGTACAAAATTAAGTACCCGGAAAATTTCTTCATCCTTCGTGGCAACCACGAATGTGCCTCCATAAACCGTATATACGGCTTCTATGATGAATGTAAAAGGAGATATAACATCAAGCTATGGAAGACATTTACGGATTGTTTCAACTGTCTGCCGATTGCTGCTATCATCGACGAGAAGATTTTCACTATGCATGGTGGCCTTTCCCCTGATCTCAACTCTATGGAGCAAATTCGTAGGGTCATGAGGCCTACTGACGTAACCAGCCCCTTCCCCATCGTCAATTCATTATTGTCGAAAAATCGACTCATGCTCTCTCTTAGATCCCTGATTGCGGTTTACTCTGCGATCTTCTTTGGTCCGACCCAGATAAGGATATCACTGGCTGGAGTGAAAATGATCGTGGTGTCTCTTTCACATTTGGCCCTGATGTTGTCTCGAGATTTTTGCAGAAGCATGACATGGACCTCATCTGTCGTGCTCACCAGGTCGTTGAAGACGGTTACGAATTCTTCTCCAAAAGACAGCTTGTCACCTTATTCTCCGCACCCAATTACTGTGGTGAATTTGATAATGCTGGTGCGATGATGAGTGTTGATGAGAGCCTGCTGTGCTCGTTTCAGGTACGTGGGAAATTTGTTCACGTTCAAACTTTAGATACATCTTTGTGGGTCTATGGTTTTGTATATGGTGCTGACAACTGCACATGTAGATCCTGAAGCCTGCTGAGAAGAAGCAGAAGTATGTTTACGGTGGAATGGGGACGGGCAGACCTGTTACTCCTCCTAGAAAGCAGAAGAAGAAGTGATCGCGAATTTGATATCCTTATAGGAAAATCGGTGCCAGCCTTCAAAAGTTGGTATCGATTTGAAAATGGTGGGGAGCGGGGAGGGTGGTTGAGCGGGGTCCGGTGCGTTTTGCTAGAGGTTTTAATTGAGGCAGTTCTCTTGCTTGGGGAAAACAAATTAAGGGGGAGACAGAATGTGATGGGGGTTCAAATGGGTATTGTTGGATCTGCATATCTTTGATCCTGACGGGAATCCCTATTCTATGAGATGCTTTTTGTGCTTTGTGTTTGAGAAATGAAATGGAATATCGGTGGATAATGACTCCTTGCGGCAACAAATTTGGGGAATTTCAACCGAGGCCATAGGGAGGGGAGGCGAAGGGGGGAAAATTCGGTGAGATGAAACCGGCTGGCACCCGGGTTCGCAACAAGCGTCTTATATATATGTTCCTGCGGCCATGGGAGAACCTTTGTATCGATACTGGTGTCACATCTAAACCAAAACCTGGGGAATGAGACTCAACATGGGATTCAATTCCTTTTTTCTTTTTCCTTATCGCTTGTCCTGTTATTCTTTCTTCTTAAGGTGTTGGAGAGGGCGGGAGTGCGCGGGGGGGTTATTCTTATGTTTTCTTTTTTTTCTTTTCCTGTTTTTGACTTGGTCTACTCCCTTCTCGCCCATGTCGTTTTATGAATCCGTTGACGACCTCCCATGAAACAAAATTCTGGATGATAATATCATTTGTCCTGCTCGCACAGCCCTATTTATGTCCGGCATTGCTTGTAGTGTCGCTGTGCTGACCTTGGCAAATTATGGATGTTTTATTCAACAAAGTACCATGTTCATTGTGCGCCGCCTGGAGTATATCTTCTATGACCATCTTATCTTTCCCCTCCTTTTGTCACCTTTTTATGATAGTTTCTAGCTTCCCTTCTCGATTTGGTGGCTTACAGTAGCCCCTGTTCTGCTCTTATCGACAAATTTATGCTTAGAAAGAGGGCGTGAGGAAGTTTTATATATATATATTTGCTCCGGGTTCTCGTTCCGTTTGAGGTGGTAGTTCTCCCTCTACTCCTCATGTATGTATATATATCATATATATATTATTTTAAAAAAAACCTCGGCTTTGCTTGCTTGCTACGGTTCGTTTTTTTGCTATTCCATCCTATCATCAACTCTTCTCCCTCTTTTTTCTCTTTTCCTCCTTTTTTTTTAAAAAAAAACACTTCCTTTTCGGGACTGCCGTATATATCCACCACAACTAACTCATCACTTTTTATATTTTCGTGCTGGCTTTCCGTCCACTAATTCATTCCCTAGACCATACAATTCCATCCATCAAGCCCACCCAACCCAACCTAGAAGTTAACTACGCAGTACAGTAGCGTACTTGAAAATCAACCTCCAACTCCTTCCCTCCCGTGGCATTGGCGTCATGATCTACATTGTGTGTGGGGTAGAGCCTCCCGGTACTCTATCATTGGGCCCTTGAATTGGGTGCGGGGACGGGGGGTTACTGCTACGAGTTTATCATACGGTGCTACGGTGCCGGTACCCGTGCCCCCTCTCTCTCTCCCGCTCATACTGCTACTGCCTCTGCCCGTCTACCCTACCCTACTAACCATTTCGCACACGCCGTTTGGGTGCGGAGGTAACTATTGTGTAAATGGTGGATAGAGATGAAATTGCAGGCAGGAGGGTGAGAGGGAGGGAGGGATATTGCCTGCGGACTGCACGAGCACTCACTCACTACACACTTGCTTTTTTTAACCTTGGCTGGTTGGCGTAGTTTCCTGTTGCACCGTATGGGGGTTGCTGGATTGCCAAATTTCCAAATTGCTGGATGGATGGATGGATTGGATCGGCTCGGTGGTGGTTTCGTGTTTTGTTTGGTTGCCTTGGGTGCGGTGTATGCTTTGTTATTGTGGGAACACGGCACGGCATGGCAATTGATTGATGGACAGAATTTATGGTGGCTATGAGGGGCGGTTTAGTTTTGGCGGGTTGAGTGGGGATGGATGGATGGATGGGATTGCCGCTTTTATGAGAGGTAGTTTTTATTTCTTATTTCTTCCACCTTTACTTATTTTTCTTTTCCACCTTCTCGAATTTGAGGGTTGAGGAGGTGAGGTGAGGTGAGGTGATGGAGAAGGAGGAGGAGGAGGGGGGGAGAGTGGTCATAGGTTGGGTTGCGAGATGAGGGATATTACGATATTCTTTTGTCTTGTCCTGTGTGTGTGCTGTGTTGTGCTCCGGCTCCACTGTTGTGTAAAGTTGGTGAAGAGTCCTGTGGGTTAGTGGATGGTAAGGTAGTGCGGGATGTGAAGGGGACAATTCTGTGGTGATGGCGATACTAGATGGGTAATATCAACGTTTTTCTTCTTTCGCGCGCTGCACTATTGGAACGCCTACGAGCATGATCTGTGATATGGCAGTTGGTACCATGGTGCAATGTAGCACTTACCGGCCGTAACTTCACTTGACATACAACTGGGAATTACTTTCCATTCTCACCTCTTGGAGGCAGCTCCGGAGAGTGATCACGTTTCTAAACAGTGCTTTGTATTGTACGTCAGAATCTTTTTTCCCCACACTTTTGCTTCGCTTTCCCTATCCTCACCATCCTAGCATTTTCAACCGGGGAAAATCAAGGCTGGGAAAAAGGTGGCCTTTTTCAAGGAAATGGTGAACAAGATAGGCAGGGGTCCCTTCTCCACTATACAAGTGCGGTGCAGTACACAAACTTAGCCAAATTGTATGGATAGTTCCTTGGGATCACAAGGGAGACTAACTAACTCCGCTCCGTTCCCAAACCGGTACTCACGCATACAAGTACGAGTATGATACTATATCGCAAATCACGAGTTTCCAAAACATGAACGGGTGACTAGTTGCTCAGATGTTCTAGAAGAATATCTGAAACCTCTCATCTCCTTCCCATTCCCACACTTTTATTCTTATTTTCTAGCTTACCCCTCTAACACCTCCCCCTCATTCCCCCCCCCCTTCTGCCCCTCTCGAAAGGTTACCGTAGGCAATCCTCGGATCTCCGCGGACCTTTTTTTTTTTTTTTTTTTTTTTTTGGTAAAACCATGCTAATCTAGAGTAATAGGGATCCTCTTTTCCTTTCGTTCGCTCCCTTCCACACGACAGACATACTCGGGTATATATACATACATGGCCAGCACACTTTCTTTCTACTCCACACTACGGTGAGTTAGCCGCGGACCTTTCATCAAGCCTGACTTACGATACAATAACGCAATCCTGTAGACCTAACCTACCTTATCGAATCGTACAGTACCAGTGCGACCT
Organism: Tuber melanosporum; assembly: GCF_000151645.1. Taxonomy (NCBI): domain Eukaryota; kingdom Fungi; phylum Ascomycota; class Pezizomycetes; order Pezizales; family Tuberaceae; genus Tuber; species Tuber melanosporum. The sequence continues at coordinate 856,726 of NW_003299106.1, forward strand.
CCCTTCCCCTCAAAACTTGATGCCGCCATACCGGTAGATCAGCACAACCAAAAACAAGAAGGGAAAATTAAGAATCAACCCAAGTGTCGACTATCAAACTGCCAATCCCTTCCTTAGGAGTTAAAGAGAGGCACAATCTCATGCTTGTTACTTTTTTACTCTATTTTTTTCTTGTCCTTTCCTTTCCTTTTCCTAATATAGCTCTCATCATCCACCACCACCCTGCTTCCCCGCACTTTTTCAACAACGCACGGACCAGGATTTACAAAAAGAGCCTCAATGCTTTTTCCTCCCAACCACTCAGTCACTATTCACTCGCTCGGTGCCCGCCCTTAACTTACTGTACCGATATTCCCCCCCATCCATATATTATTGCTTGACCGCATAGCGGCGCGATGACTGGGGCGTATGTATGTACTGTACTAGTACAAGTATGTGCAGACGACCACTACCGAAAAACCCCGAGCGTGATATACAAATGGAAGGGACCGCGAGTAATCTGACGCAGAGCTACCGTATCCCCTCGCCCTCCGCTCGTGGAACTTTTGGCTTTCTCACCATTGGTTCCCCCATATTACCCCAGTCACTGCGCCAAGACTTATCGAGTGCGCATTCATGATGCTGATCTAATCCTCCCAAGACAAGGTTTTGTGTGGCGGGCTAAAGGCACCCGGGTAGGGTAGGCGAGGCGAGGCGAGTCGAGGTGAAGTGGTGAGGACCCTTGATCTACAATAACGCATACGTACAGTACTGTACAGCACGGTACATCCTGGTGCAAGAGTTTTGGCCTCAACTGATCCGGGGCAAGCAGGCGCAGCAGCAGCAGGGCGACAGATATTGTATAGTACTGGTGGATTTCTAGCCCTACCGTATTATAGTATCATAGCTGCGTCGCTTCTGGCTTCTTGCTTGCGAGTGAGGGCGTGAAGGTTGGGCTACTTGTCCTGTATTGTATGTAAATCACCACCTTTCTGCATTTCATTAATCGAACCTCATATAGGATTTGAGTGTTTTTTATTTTTTTTATTTTTATTACCCCCCCTAGATAGGTATGCATGCATGCATGCATGCAGTCGGGGGACCGAGGTCACGGGATAAAAAGGAGGTCTAGGCCAACCTATGATACCGATTTCCGCGCCACAATATCTCTTACAATCTATCTCCCCGGGGTGGCAGTGACTTTTTTTCCTTTTTTTTTTTCCTTTTTCAGTATCAGCATATGAGGTAAGTTACGGTGGGTAGAGGAAATAAATTTTTACTGCATAACAGAAAGGTACTACTCACCTATCGTCACTCGATGAATGGTTTTATGTATGATACTCGCTTCGGGTTCTTCGAGCCAAGGTCTAGGAGGGTGAGGGGTTCACCTCTCGATCCGCGGCGGTGGGGCTCTGCACTATGCCGTTCATCTGGATGGAGGAGTGCCGACTGAGATATGATATAAATTACCCTGTTCAATCCGTCCATGCTACATACAACCTGACGACTCTCCGATTTCTGTACAGTACCAGCACGTGCGGATAGCGCAGAAGGCTACGCCCCACAGCTGATTACCCCACGATACTGAAGGTGGGATATCATAAGACTCAGACGAAGCCTTCCTCCTCTATCACGCCTTCTATGGGCAAACCTACTTGCCTTGCCCCACGCATCCATCACCAGTCAGCCTCGCACCACCCGACCGTGAACGTTGTCACCCCACAAGGCAACTAGGTTTCATCTGACGAGCAGCATAGTACGAATACTTGTGCTGTATTGTTCTGTTCTGTACTGTACCTCCGCATGTGTACGGGTAACCATGCCGGGAATCTTGGTTTGCATTCTTTTACATCCAGAGGTTGTTGCACCGGTTTCCCCGCAACCCCGTGGGGGGATTTTCGGGTTCGGGAGTCAAAAAGGAAAAAGGTTACACTCTTTTTTTTTTTTTTTTTTTGATCATGGGGTAACAGGTTGTCTGTTACCGGTAGTCTCTCTCGTACAGGCAGGTACCGTTATTTTTTCTTGGTTGCATTCCCAACACCCTGGGTTCATTTGCGGGTATTAGTATCGATACTTGAGTTTCGTGATATATGCTGTTACGAAGGGCCGTCGGGGGGGTTGGTATTATTAACTAATTGCTTTGGAAACCAGTACGTGAGAATTCCATGTTGATCGGGATCGCGATCGATCGGATTACCTACACTTGAGTAGGATTATCCACTACGGTAGAGTAAGAAAGAAGAAACGTTCTTTTGCTGTGTTGGTTGTCAGCTGGATGTGGTTCCCTTTTAATATGTTGTCGCTTAATTGTAGGTGAAAGATAGACGCCCTGTTTCTCTCTTTCCTGTCAGGATTTTAGTAGGTGCGTTGGAAAAGGTGAAATCGCTTTTTTCAAATGCGTTTGTGGGAGAGGATTGGAGGGATTTAAGGTTTTCACCATAAAGCCGAGCGTTTATTTTTTTTTGCTTTTTTCCCTCCTCCGAGACCTCAAGTTGAGTCAGATGCGATGTAAGAGCATGGCATAAACGGTAAGTTAAATCACTTTTTGCACCCCCTCAAGTCTCATTTGGCTGGCAGCTCTCTCTCTCGCTCTCACACCGAGATGGCGTCCGCGTCCTCCCGTAGCCTATCAGAGCGCCCATCAGGAGACGTTTACCTGTCCCGGTAATTCCCACGTCGAAAGAAAGAAAAAAAAACAGGAGCTCTGAGAAATGCTCTTTTTCACCTTCCCCGACCCGTTCAACCTAGCTAACTGGCCAAGATGGATAAGTGTAATAACTATCACTTGTATCGGCCACCTCCCTTTTCAAATGACCGATGAGAGGTAACCAAACATCGATCGCTCTCTTTTGATGACTGCACCATGCAAAACGTACAGGACAGGGCAGGACAGGGCAGGACAGGATAGGGTACTCGAGTAGATGGCACTGCATCAAATTTATGAACAAGCATGGACCACCAACGTCCGGGGTGCATGCAGTCGCAGAGTGACAACCTATGAATCGGTCGGCTCCCTTCTTCCACCCCCACAATTTCGATTCCAATCCCATCCCTCCCTCCACGCCGGCGAAAGTGGCGGTTGCTCGCCTGTACGGGTATTGGAGGAAGTGGCGAGTCGGGATTTTTTTTTTTGCATCGGTTGGCTGCTGCCTTGTTTGATTTTGCTGGGGAAGCAGCTTCTCATCTCGTTAAATTACCCGTTACCGCGAGCGATAAAGAGATCGGTTACATAACTTTGGATTGGCGGAATAGTCGTGGGGAAGTATATATTTGTATAGTACCAATACTCGTACTGTACGGTATGATACTCTTTGTCTAGGCACATATCCCTTTTTTTTTATTTTATTTTTTCTTTTCATTATCGGGAATTACCCCTGGATAATTTCACGATTCGAAGCAATCAGATTGATCTAGGCCTTTTTCGAAGGTGTTATGGAGAGAAGGTGGCACACGGGGCTGCCGCTTGTTCAGCTTGTTCATCTGTAGTCACTCGAGGAATGACTGTGACCATAATTTAATATCTATTTTGGAATTCACGGGGGGGGGGGAATATCCGATCGGCCACCGAGATTATTGTCCCCTTATACCCAGCATCGGCTTAAATTACAAGTAACGGGTGAATGTTGATGATTCTCGCTAGAACCACACATCCTTTACTTGGAAGATACCGCCCCTTCGTGCGCAGTGGAGAAAACCCCCCACCCCCCAATCAAAACCCATTTATCTTATCTAATTACAGGGGGGGGGAGCGAGATCCAAGTGATCGACAGGAAAAAAAATAAAAATATGATACCAACTCCGGCATCCGGAACGAAAAAAAAAAAAGACATAGGGTCTAGAACGTTTTCTATAAAAAGAATCTTTTAAAAGTCGGGACCAGTATCCTAATAGGGTAGAATTATGGTAAAAGTATTATAGGGGTTTTTTTTCTCTTTCGGTTCGGTTCGGTGATCTACTCGAGCGAGAAGAAAAAAAGAAAAAAAATCTTTGCCGCCAGAAGGTGGAGGGGACGAATCAAAATCGAATGATACTAAGTACTGTACTTGTACTGTACTAGTATAGGTGAATGAAGTACTCGTACTGGCTGGACCACAATCGGATTGTTCCCGCAACTTTCCTTTCGCACGGTCTGGTCCTGTCGCCGAGTGAGACTTTGTGAGGTTCCCGTTCCCATGTGAAGCGAGCGAGTGAAGGAAGAGGAGCGGGGTGGGTGGGCGTGTGTTTTGGGTGGAAGGGGAGTGGGTATTGGACTGATACCACAAGTCTCGTCTCGTCGCATTGTCCCTTCGTGGATGAGGGAAGTAAGCGCTTTTTTATATACTAGTACATAATAATTTTTATATTTGGTTCGTTATAAGCGAACTTGAGCACAGCATGATAGATTACCCATTCTGGAATCACTTTTACTTATTGTCCCCTCAACAATATATTCCCCCCCCCCCCCGAATATATGCGCGGAGGCGCGGAGGGGGAGTGGGAACTTTAACCACGGTAGACTATATAAGAACGAGATATCATACTTGCGCGGAAGCGAAAACGGATGGTGTGGGATTGGATTGCTATATCATACCGCTCAATTTTCTTCTTCTTTCGTCTGTGAAACTTTCAGATCGGAACTAAGTAAGTGTAACCCAACCAACCAACGAAAAAATCGCCACACTTTAATCGAGCAGTACGAGTACCAATACCGTACGGTGCTCGAGTAACGGTGCAAATAAGGCGATTTGGAATTCCTCCTTACCAGGATGATATAAATAAATAGATGAATAAATAAATTATATTAAACGCCACCCCCCCCCCCCTCCTCCACCTGATAGCTATATCCTACTTTTTGTTTTTGTTTTGTTGCTTTCGTTGACGACGACGCTACCCCCTCCCGTCCGTCCGTCCGTCCGTCCGTCCGAGCTCTCACGCGCACAACTCGCACGCTGAGCCAATATTCAATATTAGATGGATATCGGAAAAAAGCGTTCCAGTTCTGGAAAGACCCCTCATAGCCAAAACGTTGAACTGGTCCGTCGATAATGGGAATCGCCGTCGAGTGATATGTTGTGCAGAATGGGTGGGTTTTTGTATCACAAGTATAATGGTTTATATTAACCTCCGCTACCGATTGCGGATAGTCCATGCAAAAATCGAAATCGAAATCAAAAACCGAAAAGTGATGGAATAATTATATTATTATACCGCAATGTTGTACAGTACTGTACTGTACCTCACCCCCCCCCCCGCACATCTGGTATCGGGTCCGTGCAAATCCCCACTTATCCCTTATCGGGTGATAAGCCGTGCCCTACCGGTTATTCGTCGGCAAGGGGAGGGGGCCTTTGCGAGCGACGGTAGGACCGTTTTTCTGCCTCACGGATGGGGTCTGTTGATGAGAAATTAGGCGTAAAAAAAAGTTTTTTGTGTTACAGTACGGTGTGGTGATTTGAGGGAGTTATTACTATATAATGATATTTATTATGGTTGGGGGAAAATGGTCTTTTCGCTTTTCGTTTTTGACGCTCGGGGAGGAGAGAGAGAGAGAGAGAGAGAGAGAGAATGATAGAGGTGGATTTGAGCCGCTTGCAAAAATGACAATTTGATGTTAACTGATCCTTGACAGACTGGATGGTGGTTGTGGAGCTCGAGGAGATTTGTAGGCTTCCCCGTTCTGGGTTCTGCTGGTGGCTTGTACGCACATTCTCTTCGCTATGAGGTGGGATCAAACCGACAAGAGCTTTCTTTGCCCCTTCCCTGTACATCCTGCATCATCACTTTGTGTTACAGCAATCAGCTTCGAAGAGACGGACGTCTATCGCATTTTGCAATTGGCGAGAATTTGTGCGTGATTGGGAACTTGTTTACCATTACATGAGAAAAACAACCACCGCACGAGCCACTCTTCGGTGCACATTGCCAAGAGGGGTGGTCAATGTCCAGAGCCGAAAGGATGCACAGAAACAGCACTCTCGGAATCCGGTACGTGCCAATCAACGCAAAGCGCTGCCCTCGTGCCGGGGAATCTCCCTCGGGGAAAAGAAAAGCAGATGGATGGATGGAGCAGGAGGGAAAGGGATAAAGGTGGTTACCCCCGGCAATCGAGTGGGGTAGATTTCGCTAAGCTGGTGGGGCAGGGACGCATAGAGAATCCCTCCAGTTTCTTGCTCGCCTTCTGCGCACTCGAGGCCTCGCAGGATGAACGGATGAATGGATGGATTAGCATGGCCACAGGATACCATTGCATGCATTAGCGTATTGCGCAACATCAGGGGCGTGAAAAGATTCGGCCAGGGTATCCCCTCGTACTGGAGGTGCTTCCGCCTACGGCTTGGTGCCCGTGGAGCAGACGCTGGCGTCGCTGGGGATCATTCGGGTATCTGGATTTTGAGTAACGTTTTCATGGGTTCGCGTTTAGTCACAAGGCTTTGAGCGGTTGGAGCCCTTGGGATGTCTATCGAATTGGGGGGGGATCGAGGTAATGTATTACCAAATCATTCCCTCTCGAAATTAGTGTGAGCTTGCGTGAAATCGAAATCTTCACTTGGCACATGCCGCGAGATGACTTGGCCGAGGTCAGATTTTGCTCCTTGGCGTTGGAGGGAGTCTAAAGCGAGTAATTGAATCCACCATGTGCCATAGATTGGCATCCTGCGGGCCATTTTATCTTTTCCCCTCACAGGTAACCCGCTGGAAAAGCATATAACTGAGCAGGGGCGGAGATGTGAAAAGATAGCGGCCAGGGGGGGAACCAACAGGATATATCCACTAAGTGGGAAATTTGAGCAATCCAGGCTACCATATACTTTGCTGTCCGAGCGTCAGGGCGGACATATTGACCTGACAAATTTTACATTATCTATCGCCATCATGAATAGTCACTCGGAGATTGTGTTTGATTTCTATTCTCCCCAATTTTTCACTCACCGTATCCCCGCCCTCCTTTCCCCCACTACTGCGTGACACTGATGGGAAAACATTACGAGCGGGTAGCCCCCCATGCACTTCTCTATCCGCCATCGTATCATACGCACGCTTGGTCCTCGCGCCTGCAGGCCTGCCATGCCCGCCATACCCGGGCTAGTGTTCGCAACGGGGCAGCCCGTCCGTCCCAATGGTAGGGTGGGGACGGGACTACGAATCGGGGTCAGTCTGGCCCTAGCGGGAATTCCGCCCCGGCCTTTTGGCTGAGGGGGGGGGGAATGTGGGACCCCACAGGACTGCCCGGGAACCGTGTTGGGGAAGTCTGCTGGGGTTTTTTCCCACCTTCATCGCCAAGTATCATTGCTTCCTTCGCTAGTAACCTCTCATGGGATATATGCTAACTAAAAAATTCTATCTGAATATAATTCACACTGCGAAAGAGGGCACGCACCTTAACCCGCGAGTTTATATCAACTAACGCACTAGCATGCATCTAAATAACCAAAAACAATTGGGAAAAGCTAAAAGGGGGCTGGAGAAATTCCAAGCACTCCAAGACCGTATGAATATCATGATCTACATATCATAGCTTGGCCGGTGATTCCCCACAATCCCCTCTCCTCATTGCTTCCAATCGAGCCTTCTAGTGGACATGCTTCACTGGGCTGGTTCAAGTCCTTCGTTGGGTTGGTCGGGTCATGAATCACTCGCTCTCGGATTCCAGGTTAGGTCGAGTTCGGGGGGGGTCTCAGCCCGTGTTATCCAGCGGACCTGACGAATATTTCTCGCTTAATTTTTCACCTCGCTCCGAGCCCATGGAATTTCGGAAACCCAATTTTCTAGGAACAGGAAGGTATCGTGTTGGGAAATTTGCTGGATCGGGAGACTTTATGCCACATACCAAGGAGACTGTTTGACTCGCCGTCGATTGAACAGTTCAATTCAAAAACGAGAATGACCCAGACACTCCGATTGTAATTCAAAACACGTTTTTTTGAGTTGCCTAATAGGTCCCGGGCTCCTATGGGTTTTAGTGGTCATGAACTATCACTCGTTCGTGATATTTCTACAATTCCTTTCATATAATATTATCATAGTGGATTGCACTACGAGCCTTATTATTCCTGATACCATACCCAGGAGATTCTACTGCCTTTCTTGTTTCCAAATCACCGGTTTCCCCAAACTTCCCAATTGACCAACCGCAGTTATGAGCCCTTTCCCCGATCGAAGCGGCAGTGGTTCCGTCAAGTCGACCATCCATTCATTCTAGAAAACCTCCGGCCCAATTCCGGATTTTAAGCTTTACGGACCCTGGACTTGAAGATACCCCAAACTCCTATTACACGGAGATGTCTGGCTAGCTGGAGGGACAGAATGGTGGAGCTGAAAGTCAGCCCTGAAAATGGATGGATCTCGGAGGTGCTGGGGGCTGTGTGTAAACAACGATTAGGGGAGGCGTCGGTACGAGGATTTCTTTATGCTCACAAATGCTCCTCTTTGGGTGGTTTTTTTTAATTACCTTCCGCAAGAGGTCCTCTCTATTCTTCCTTCTTTTGTCCTGAGGTTTTCCTCTTTCGCCTTTGTTTATTCACTGTTCGGGAGTGTCTGGGCAAGTAATATTGATAGATAGATAGATGGCTGCACGAATTACTTTTTTCTTATCAAAAGCAATATGAACCGAGCCCTCCATCGGTCTGGTAATTTCCCAAACTAGAAAATTCCTAAGAGTACCAAATCCTTCCTTTGACTGTAAAGTTGGGTATGATACCTCCCAATTCGGACAATCTCGTTAGAACCAGAGCGCGTCCTTTTTTCCCACACTAAGAGGACAGGCAGCATCACACTCACACACCGTGCGCTCCATCCTCGAAAAAATTCAAGCCACACGGTGCCGCCGTAGTTGACAGCCTCACCACCCTAAAGCGCCTTCACAAACAATCCTGCAGAAAGTCACCAACGATCACGCTCTCCCCTCCCTATATCGTTTAGTCCTCGCTCGTTTGGTCCTCCTGTAACTTTTAGCTATGGAATCGGATGTATTCCTCTCTGCCCAGATTGATGTGGTCTCGGCTGCCAGTCGGTCTTTATGATGTCCGAAGATGTTTACGTTACTTGTTGGTCTTGTATTCGGTCTTGTGTGTCCAATAAACTCGCGCTGGTCCTCCTTCCCCTCATTTTAATTTTAATTTTATAATAAGCGTAAAGTAGCTAGCTGTCATCGATCGAATTCTGTTTAGTGCTGCAGCATCTCTGCTCGAGCTGTTTGTTTCGAGTTCGCTGCGGACCAAATGGGCCCGGGAAACTGGTGCGTCTTTATCATCTAGAAGGAGAGAAGGAGCAAGCCGGTGATTTAGTCTTGGAGCCTGAGGTATCCGTGGAGTGGGGGGGGGGGGTGAGTGTGATCAGATCTCTACATGTAATGCTATTTCGTATAAATATGCATCGATATCATCCATACGTATCATCAAACTATAAACTATGAAAACCTAATACACCCAATCTAAAAGATATAGTCTGATCTGCCTACACATGTCTTCTTGGAAGAGAAAAAAATCACCAGAGGAAAACCAGGGTTGGTAGATATCTTCAACGGTGCGAAATACAAAACGACACTTTCACAATGGCCTTCATATTGCCTGCAGATGGATTTGGATGTAGACCAGGTTCAAATGGAATAGTTTGCTGTAAATTCCTGGAAACTGTGATTTCAAAACTACGCCTAATATTTTCTTAATCACCGGATAAGGCCAGTTACCCCAAGTGGTTAGTCTGAACCGTGACCATCTATATGTGATAACAGTGCGGCTTGTAAAGCGGTTAGTGGTGACAATCCTGGTTTAATGGCAAACTATCCCCTCAGAGGCTGGCTCAGACCTGTCTGTACTAGAGTCTATATAGCATTCAGGAATTACATACAGCTGCTCTCACATGGGTGGGGGGAAGGGGATAAAAAAAAACCCCGTCGATCACGGACCCTGCCGCCGCTCTCTCCTAGTTCCAATAGGGCAGGGTATGACAGGAAGGTTTTTTTTTTTTTGGAGCGAGTTCTTATCCCAGTTTCCCACCGCTAAGACGCCCGTTCTGTTGAGATTCTAATACATATGTTATAGAAGAGCTCTCATCTACCGGCACTGGCCTGAACATCTACCCTCGAGCTCTCCTCTCTCAATGCTGTGACAGAAAATAGGGGGGTAATATTCCCCAACAGCACACCTCACAGATGTTTTTCTTTGCGGGATGAGAATCATCCTGATAAATTACTTATGATACTGAATAATATTATTATCCACAGTTGCCAACTTTCCGTTTAGTCTCAACTAATTCCCATACCTAGGAGGTCGAAGGACTTAATTTTCTGCAGCTCTTCCTCCCGGAGCCGGAGCCCCAACCGGAGTAGAACCGCCAGCACCGGTGCGCACCAGTACGGGGTTTCTTGGCCCTACCGGTACGGGAAAGCTGAGCGGTATCAGGTAAAACGGCAAAACTAAGCCAAAGGAATCGATTGGCGAGTGGTTCATTAAATCGCCGTGTGCACCCAACGATACAAATAGAGCTCTCGAGACACCATTTCCCACAACAGAAGGTAACTCCACCGTCGGATAAAAAAAGGTCCTTTCTCGCGCCAAAAGGTGAAATCCGACTGAGTACGAGAACTCTCTAGTACATCGTAGGCATTTGCCTCCGGGCCGTCCGGAGCACCCGTGGCGTTAAAACTGTCCTTTTATTACACTCCCATCTATCTTCATGCTGGCGACTCATATCTTCGGGGAACCTGTCGAACGCTTCCCTTGGGAAAAATTGTTCTCCCTAACGCAAGATAGCATACTAAGAGGTATCATACTTACGTAGATACCTACTTTTAGATCGTCGGGGGCATCCTTTGCGCGTTAGGGCTATTCTCGCTTTTTGCAAACTTCTGGCTAGGGTCATGAAAACAGGTATTACTCAAATATACGATTGCCCACGGATGCTAAATTTTGTGCTGGGAGTCCGCCTGGACCGGGGCGTAGCTTTGGTATGGGTTCGGGCGTTGTGGGTGGGTGCCAGGGTTGAGGGAAACTCTGTAGGTGCACGTGACCTAATGGCAACTGTTGGACTTAGTCCCTGTCCGCAGTACAGAGGTAGTTCTTTCTTTTCCTTTAGTCAAAAGACTTTTGTTCGTTTTCTCAATCTGTGACTACGCCTGATCTAATTATAAGTGGTTTACCGCATTGGGTACCTCTTATAGTTGGATGTCGGAATAAGGGTATCACTACTGCGTCATATTGAAAAGGTGGCTACTGCCTGGTGTTGAAAGGTGGCCTATATGGTATAGGCCACAGTGTTCGGTGTGACTGCTTAGTGGATGTAGTATATTAGGATCTCTTCTCGTTTTGCATTTGGAAAATCAAGCTTCTTCTCTCCTACTCCGGGAACACACACACTCACAGCAACATCGAGTGATACTTAGTGTCCCACGGCCATATGAGCATCTTTTTTTAAACGTGTCATACAATCAACTGAAATGATGGTGGGTACAATATATTAGAAAACCATAAGATTCGTCGAAATTACAGAGTAGGCTTCTTTTGGTGATTTGGATAATTGTAAAACACAGAAAAGGGGGCAATTTCCATAGCATGGTTTTGCCCATAGCCAAATTGGCAACAATACGGACAGCTCGCTAGTTGCACTAAGGTCCTGCCCATTATATCATACCAAGGATTGTATCGCTGCTCAAGACAGATCATTGGTTCGCAAGCCTCCAGTATCCCACCCAGATAAAAAGCAAAAAAAAAAAGAACAGGACCAACCCCCAACTGGAGCCACCATCCAAAGCAAAACAAAGAAAGACAAAAAAGGTCCACCGCCTCACCCCTTCCTACTCTTCCTACTCTTCCTACTCTTCCCCCCCAATCTCGACCCCCAAAACCCTCGCCATATGCTTCAAATGCACATTAGCAATCTCCGTAACTAAGAGCTCCGCTTCATATCTTTCAAACCCTGGGGACGCATAAGCCTGAACGGTCTCCACAACCTCCTCCAAATGCCCCAACCCGGTCTCAGCGCAAAGCTTCCCTACCTCCCAGACCGCGCGAATCTCGTCCTCATCTGCCCCTCTGAAGACTTCGAAGGCCCACTCCGCGTAGCCAAAATTATCCAGGTAGTACTCCATTCTCACACTGTGAGAATCTGTGTACCTCGACAACCGCGAGGCATATCCGCTCCGTCGGGGGGAATACTTGGCGAGGGAGTGATCCGTAGCGCAGGCTTCTGGAACGCAAGCGATCAAAATGGTCCAGTAACGCAGGAGGGCTTTGTCGATTGGTATGAATTCGGTTGAAGCTGGGGTTGTTCCAGAGAGTTTTAGTACCCCGCTGGTTCGCTTGGACTTATATCTAGTCTGTCGTCGCCGCTGCCGTCGCTGCCGGGACAGTATCAATGGGACGATAATCTCGCGCCATTCCTCAAGCGTATCTAGAGTTTCCTCAAAGATCTGCACTTTCTCGATTCCGAACTCGACCTCATCACCCCCTACTGCTGACCTCGCTGGCGGGCCGAGATTCCGCGTGCGAGCTGTGACGAGTGTGTACAAGTCTGACCAGATTTCCGGGCCGGATTGGTTTTGCGCTATGGAGAGGGCCACAGCGCTGAGGTTTTCGCTGAGGAGTTGAATGGGGAGGTCGAAGCCGGGGGTGTTGGTGCAAATATCCCGGAGGGCGTCGAAAGATGGGAGGGAGAGCATGACGAGGAGGACCCCAGCACTGCTGAGCTCCGTTAACGGTGTGGGGGGGCCGAGGACAAAAGGCATATTTGGGGAGATTGGTATTGGTATTTCTCGTTGGCGTGATATTGTGTGGTTTGGGCGGGTGAACCTTAGGCAGTGATAAGTATGCTAAAAAGTGAAACGGGTACATGCGAGAAATCGGGAGCTCGCACCCAGGCAGGTGGGCGCTGCTTATAATGGCAAAATGGGGGTTTTCAAGAGGATATTTCGACTGGGTACTAAAAGGATGTTCTAGATTCATTAGTTGATAAAGTATGAGTAAAGATCGTTATACCTGGATATTCTAGGTTGCTGAAGCGATAAGGATGACTTGATTTTTCAAGATCAAAGAGTAAATTTACACTAACTGTTTGTAGAAGAACACCCTATTGTCGCTGTCTTGACTCACTGACATAAGAGCTCTCAGAAATATGCTGAGACACGCTTCTTTTCCCGCATCAATTAAGTTCGTGACCCCCGACTTGAAAGTCGGACACAAATCCCTAAACTAGGCTACCACAAACCATACACACTACCAGTAATGACCTCCGGCCACGCATTTTTCAGTTATGAAGATTCCTACCGCAGTGGAGGTACTATAAGCCAAAATATTTAGGAATCCGGTATCATAGCTTGAGTCACTTTCTGTTTAAAGCTCATAACTATAGAAAATCTATCCATAAAAAGTAATGAGTAAATGAGGAAGACCCGCATTAGCCTACTGCTTATGCGGAAAAACACCACATCCCTCTAGAATTTAAAAATGTATTTGTGGGCAGGATAAGTGCTTGTCTCCCAGGCACTGTTACGTGAAATACCTAGCTGGCGCGGTGGCCAAGATGTCAGGAACCAATTAGCCATGTGCAATTAGTAGGAGCCTAGGAGTTTAATTTCCCTTATCAGGGTGCATTTAAGCCAAAAGGATAACAATTGCCGAAAACCACAAAAGTGGATGAATAGTCCTGAGGCAGTGGTATATGGCAGAATATCTTCCTAGCTTCTTGAAATATATTTAATTTTAAAATTCATCCAATAATGGGTCTGTAATGATTATTTTTTTAATTGTATATATATTTTTTTATATAGAATAATAGCCTGCCTCAAGATCTACCTGTAAGCAAGTTTTGAAATATTTTTAAGCATATATTGTGTAGTTATTATGGAGTGAAGTGTAAAGTAAATATCAATATAGGACGCATACTTTTCAGATATTATTAACCTGTTGTAAGAGAATAAAATGCAACCAAGTATGAAATAAGATATAGGTATACAATTGCAGGTTCAATAACAGATCTAAATTGAATAATTAGATCAGGATTAAGGTACTAGTAGTAGTATAATATAATATTATTGCCACGTTATTAATTTTTTTCTAGAAAACCTACCTATTGTCACGAATGTGGCTTGGTGAGGAAAAGGTTTTCACGTGACACATGGTTATGAGTTACAAGTATGTTATTGTTTCACACATATGACTCATTCATGTCATATGATTTGTTATGTGTAGGATTTGTGATGCTTTCGCACATGGCTCAAATATGAGTCAAGGGACGTGCACCTGACGAGTATGCCTTGCAAGTGTGCCTTGCAGGTATGCCTTGCGCATATGATTTATGTTTCACACATGACCTCGTTATGAGGTCATGGGTTTCACGCATATGACTCAGTTGAGTCAAATGATTTGTTTATTGTATTATGATTGGTTTATGAGTTTTTGCAAATGACCTCACTATGAGGTCATGGGTTTTGAGCATGTGACCATCTTGGTCACATGACTAGTTTGTTATGATTTGGTTTCGCACATGTGACCACTTTGAGTCACATGACTATGGGCGGGAAGAATACTATATAAGGAGGCTGATGCAGCCGAGGAGGATAGGTTCTCCATGCTTTGTTCTAAGTACTTTTCCTACTTATTACTTTAACGAATATAAAACACCTTTATGATCTTTATCTTTATTGCAATGTTATCATTATGCCAAGGAGAGCTCTTTACAAAGAAGAGTTAGAGAAAGCTTACAATAGTCATTCCTGATAGAAGACAAAGGTCTTGTACTATCGGTAACGTAGGCAGAGGCCTAGTGCTATCATAAGACTGAGGAAAGAAGAAGAAGAAGAGAAGTATCGTTCCCCGTTGCCAAGAACTAACTATTCAAGAAGGGATCATTATACCTATTGATAGTTTGATACATTCTTAAGATTTCTTCAAAATCATTCTTGATTTCACTTATTTCAAAATCCTCTTTTTACCTTCTGTCTACTTTAAACTATTCTCTTCTCAAAATTGCAATACTGCTAGGCAGAGACAAATTGATAGACTTCAGAGTTGTCTAGGCCAATCATGATTCGTTTCCATAGACGGAGATTGTCTAGAAAGGCTTGGATTTCACTCATTTTTGTTTCTGACTACTAAGAGCAAAGTAAAGTAGATAAAGAAGAATAGAATTGTGAAGACAATATTATATTGTTAAGAGCACTTCTCCATTGCTTGATAATATTTAAAAGCATGGAAGGCACTTCGATATTTATATTTAGTATCTGAGTATTCATGAACTACATCTCTCTATTATACAACTATGTACCTCCCTGATTATAACTTACAACATTGGATATTTTTCAAGGATGTGAAAACCTGGAGATCCTAAAAATCACCACACCTTCTTCAGTAATTACTATATTTCTAACCAGGAATCAAGCTGTTCCCAATAGTAATTATCTGATTATCAGAGTCTTTAGACTTATGGCCTAGATCTCAAGTCAAACTGAGTTGGGCTCGATTGTCTTTGTCATTAATGAAATGTTGTGTTTCATCTGTGGGTTGTATCTGCAGAGGTAGTCATAATTGCAATATTCCTAGGTTACCTGACTTCAAACCTCCATAACTCCATATCCAACTGACAGATATTTTCTGGAGTACTTCCTACTAATTTGCAGGGAGCTATTCTACTGGATTGATAGATAATTCCTCGGTCGGCAATTCTTGGTTACTCTAGATAATAGGGTTTAAATAGCCATTCTAGTACTGGGTATTATTCCCACAACCTCAGCATATTCTTGGACCCAGTTGTATCACTCCGTGAAGTCTATTGGGTTCTGTAGTAGTGTTCCTCAGAGTTCTAGACTGTTCTGGTTATCGTAGGGTGGGTAAAAATGTATTGGTTTCTCATTGAGATCTTTTACCATTTGATACCATATCTTCATGCCAAAATGTCCTATTACCTATGGCCCATGCCAAAGATGGTTTATCTTTGAAGCCTAGTAACTCTCTGAGTAGTTAACAGATTTACTCTGTTCTACTTCACAGACCTAACTGAGGGTCCCCTCTCATATATTCTGTGAACAAGATCTGGTCGGACAAATGGCAGCGATGTATACAGTATTAATTTTACACCATCAATACTGAGACGTTATAGTCACAGGACGCAACTGAGATCAATATATATGATAACATGTGGGCCCAGTAAGGGGGCCAGAGAGGGGTGTAGGAGACTAGAGATTCCGATTCTGAGTAGGGTTACCCTACTTGGGATAGTTCCTAGGTATTAGATCCTGGTATTCCAAACAAATACAATGAGAATAGATATTGATTCTTGTGTTGATTCTTCAGACTTTAATTCTGATAGCTTTGTATTAGAGTCTGAGAGCAATATTTTAAATACTTAAAGTTTGTTTAGTATAGGGGATTGTTAGGTGGGGACAACCTGCATAGACTCAGAGTTGTCTAAGCCAATTAAGATTCATTACTATAGACGGAAATTGTCTAGAAAGGCTCGAAATATACTCGTTTCATTTATAACTACTAAGAGTAGGTGAAGTAGGTAAATTAGAATAGAATTGTAAGAACTATATTATATTGTTAAGATCTCTTCTCTGTTACTTGATGATGTTTAAAAGCTTGGGAGGCACTTCAATATTTATATTCCACGTCTGAGCATTTGTAGACTACATTTATCTATTATACAAACTATGTACCTCTCAATTTATAACTTGCATTGTCAGGTATTTATCAAAGGTATGAACACTTGGAGATACTGAAAAGCACTACACCCTCTTTAGCAATTACTGCTTTGATGGTTACGAACTATACTGTTTCCAATAGTAATTACCCAATCTTTAGAGTCATTAGACTTATAGCCTAGTTCTCAAGTTGAACTGAGTTGGTCCCAATAGTCTCCCTTATTGACAAAATGATCAGATTTATCTGCAGATTTGTATCTGCAGAGGTAGTCATAAATTTAATCTTCCTAGGTCACTGACTTTAAACCTCTATAACTCCAGATCCAATGGATAGATATTTTCCAGATGACTTTCTATTAATCCACAGATAGCTATTCTACTAGATTCGAAGATAATCTCTCATTCAGCAACCCTTGGTTGCTCTGGGTAACAGGGTTTTAGTCGCTGTTTTAGTATTGAGAATTCTTCCTTCAACCTCAAGGCATTCCTGGGCTCAGTGGTAACACTCTATAAAATCTAATAGCCTTTGTAGTAGTGTTTCTCAGAGTTCTAGGCTCTTTTAGTTATTGTAGGGTGCATGCAAATGTATTGATTTCTCATAGAAAGCTTTTAACTTTTGATACCATATTTTTGTGCTAAAATGTCCCATTACTTAAAACCCTTAGCAAAGATGTTACATCTGTGAAGCCTAGTAACTCTCTGAGTAGTTGACAGATTTACTCCATTCTACTTTTCCAACTTAGTGAAAGGTCCCCTCCCATATACCCTGTGAACAGGATCCTGATAGATGGACAGAAGTGATATATACAGTGTTATTCTTACACTTTACATGCTCTGGCATTATAGTCACAGGATGCAATGAGATAAATATATATGATGATGTGCAGACAACATAAGGGGGCTGGAGGGAGATGTTGGAGAACAGTGATTCTGATTCTAAGTAGGGTTATTCTACTTAGAATAGTTTCTAGGTATTAGATCCCAGTATTCTGAACAGTAATTGTAAACCAAAAATGCTTTGTATTTAAACAAGTTAGATTTTAAAATCAGTTTTCTTAAAATACAAAGTGAAGATAATAAAGTAGTCTAAATATTTGAATAGTATTTAAAATTACTCCTCTATGCTTGTTTCAACTAACAGGAAAGTATGTGTAAGGTTGATCTAGAATCATGGAAAAGATGACTACTCTATTACAATAAGCTATCAAGGGAGGAGAAGTGAATTGTAATAACATATCTTATATCTTCTCAATTATCAAGCAACTCATCTTTATTGGATAAGTAAAAAATACAATATTATTATTATTGTAAGTACAAGGATAATATTAGGCATATAGGAATGCACAGACCCTTATTTATTGAAGTTGTCAACACCCACCTCCCATTCCCTTATGAGGCCAACATATCCTTATCAAGATTTTGAATAATTATATCCTATAACTGTAACATGTTCGCAAGGTGCTAATCACGTTATCGATAATAGATACGATAGTTGGCAGGTGGCCTGCTCTTCCAGAGAGGAGGCGAGAGCTGAGAACTAAAGGAGGCTTCGAGGGTGTACTGAGGAACAAAGAAGTAACCGTTCAACCAAGTATATTGAAATACTGTCTGTCGAAGTCTGCTCTTTCTATCGTAGAGACAGGCGGTCTTTAAATACACAAATCTGTTCATGTCTTTAACATGAACGAAACTAATCAAAGGTATCACTCGATACACTTTGGTAAAACTCTTTAAATATCAAAGCGATACTTAAAACAAAACATAAAACAAAACCAAGTATCAAACGATACTTAAAACAAACCAAGTATCAAAGCGATACTTAAAACAAATCATAAAACAAAACCAAGTATCAAACGATACTTAAAACAAACCAAGTATCAAAGCGATACTTAAAACAAAACATAAAACAAAACCAAGTATCAAACGATACTTAAAACAAAACATAAAACAAAACCAAGTATCAAACGATACTTAAAACAAACCAAGTATCAAAGCGATACTTAAAACAAAACATAAAACAAAACCAAGTATCAAACGATACTTAAAACAAACCAAGTATCAAAGCGATACTTAAAACAAAACATAAAACAAAACCAATAACCAAGTACCCGTACCGGTTACATTCCCCAAAACAAAACAACTGTTTAAACAAACAAAACTTGATCATCATCAAAAGTGGAGTCTGAGAAACTAAGGGCTTCAGTTTCCGCTAAAAACTCTTCATCGTAAGTGTCACACCAGGGACAAGAGGAAATTCTAAGGAAACACTTAGACTCGAAAAAATCTAAATCACAGAAGTCACGAATACCAGATTCGTGCTGTACATTAACCCAAGCATGATCGCAATCAGGACAGTAGTCAATCCAGAGGATTTCGAAGTAGTCTTCAAGTTGGATAACATCGCGGTTCAACAACAGTCCAACAATCTGTTGTCGCTGCCTCACATTGAGCTCCATATAGTTTGACATCGTTATGGTATTCGGATGGTGATTGGTGACTAGATAAAGTTGTCGAGGGCCTGCTCCATAGCTTGATTCTCCTCATCGCTACTCTCGAATTCTGATTCAAAGTATGGTGCCCAAAATCCATCTCTAGTTTCGAGTTCTGCATGCCATCGCTCAGTTTCTGGCATCGTGGGTGGCCAGCACATAGTGATGTAGTTGATTGTTGGGGGGAGGGATCCATTCGGCATATTGTCTTTCCACCATTCATTCACCATATCCATAGCGTGCTCTAGTCCTTCCAGTAGTTCCCAACTGTTTTCGCTCGTTGGATATCCTTTCCATTTGACTAAGAATTGATCATTTCCATGCCAAAGGCGGTGGTCTCGGATTTCTTCAACTTCCCATTCATCTTTCTTCTCAATGATGATAGGTTCAGGTCGAGAGTGGGTTCTTCCAGGGAACTTAGAATCGTCATTTGGGTGGAATCGCTTTGACAGCAGAGGCGTGGAATACTGAAGTATTGCGGCGGTACATGTGTCCATCCATCTGGACAGTGTAGTTCTCTGTATGTTTGTCAAAGGAAAAGACTTTGAAGGGTCCGCGCCACCGGGGTTGCAGTTTCTTGCTGCGTCCGACATTGGTAATGAACATGTTACCATGTACCATGAGCATGTCTCCTGGTGAGATGGGGACATGTTTACGTTATTGTTTCTGGGCAGTAGTGGTGCTTCGGAATCGGGCAGCCTTCACAGCTTGGAAGGCATCGTTCCGAATTGCTTAGTGGCGGTTTAGATGGTCATCAGAGGCAGGAACTGAGGAGTTCTTAAATACAGTTGTAGGTAGGAGGGGGTATTGACGGCCAAAGACTGCCTTGTATGGTGACATCCCCAAGGTATCTGCAAATCCGGCGTTGATATATCCAGCGAGCTCAACAATGCCTGGTTCCCAGTTGGTTTGTCGTTCATTGATCATATTCCTAATTCCGGTCTTAACCTCCGGGATTTTTCGTTCTGCTTGGCCATTAGTCTCATGGTGTCCTGGGGCAGCCATAATGTGGTTTATTCCGAGGGGGGTCAAGGTTTGCTTCCAGAATCTGGCGGTAAAGTGGGGATCAGCATCACTGACAATAGATAAGGGGTACCCGTGGGGGGTAAACAAGTATCGTTGGAGGTTATTCCAGGTGTCTTTGGAGGAGTCGGTAATCTTCATTGGTATTAACCAGGTGTATCTAGAGAATCGATCCACAGCTACCAAGATGGTGTCATATCCGGTGGACTTGTTGAATGGTCCTCCGAAATCGATGGCATAGGATTCAAATATTTCACATGGTAGTTGGAGGGTCATTCGAGCTTTCCCTTCAGGAAGTTGTGTTCGCTCCTTATTTGCCTGACAGAGTTCGCATTGCCTGACAAAATCGCGGAAGTCCTTTCGCATTTCAGGCCAGTAAACATGTTCTGAGGCATATTAGAGGTTGCGATCCGCACTATGGTGTCCTTTGTTGTGGATTTCGGTGATGACATATTCCCTAATAGTCATTCCATTGAACATATGGCCTTTTGGTATGTATAGGCAGTGTTCACCATAACGGGTGCTGGTATAGACCATTCCATTTGATATGTTGTAGGGGGCGAGGTCTCCATGCCTGGAGCTATCTATGGCTTTGAAGTAAATCGGGTCATGGCGGTATTCTGCAATCATCTGGCTTCGGAAAGAGGAGGTTAATTCTTCCGTGGTAGATCTAACATCTCGTTCATCCTCGATTAGGGATCCTCTTGTTGGTTCGATAGGGGCTTCTTCTTCCTCAAAGGTTTCATAGAGTTGACGCCGATGCTCGGGAATAGTAGGGGGTATGACCAAGACAATGGTTTCATTGTTATATACTCGTAAGGGTCCACCATATAGTGGTCGTGAATCGATTATGGGAGGAGAGGATGGTGGGGCTGACTGTGAGGGGTGTAAATAGGATATTGCATCTACGTAGGCTGCTGCTTGTTCGAGTTCTTCAAGACCTTGGTATCGTGTTGGAACAGGATTAAGGGTATGAGGAGGTTGGGTCGATTCATCTTCATTGATCATCTCTTCTGCTCCTTCTATGGTGTCGAAACTGGTGTCTTTGGAATCGTCAGCAGGCATATAGTACGGTCGCTGGTATCTGTTGCCGAACTTGATCTCAGTCTGGTGAAAAGGGCAGGTGTCGTGATAACAGTGGGACCAGTGGAGTCTGCTTTGTTCAAGTTCATGAGGAGGTGTGCTGCGGAGCGTGCAATTGTCTTTCCATTCTTCATCGATGTCCTTTCCTCGTTCTGTTCCGGCAGCACTGTACATGGTGTAAGAGAAAGGATTGGAGGGAGCGGCAGAGCTGGCGGTAGCCATCAATGGTTCTTGTTCATAGGAGGTGTCGTCAGGGCTGTCCTCGCTTTGTCTTGTGTGGTCGTGAACAAGGGGAGGGTTTGCGAGGTCTTGATTCTCATATAGGCGGGAGAGAGCATCAGCTAAATAGTTCGTTCTTCCAGGGGTGTAGATAATTTTTGCATCGTATTTGCTGATTTCACCTATCCATCTTGTTCTTCTTCTTCCAGGTATCCTTTCTGTTTTAAGATTAGTGAGAGGTTGGTGGTCAGTAACAATAGTGAAGGTATTGTCCATGAGGATATGGTTGAAAGCGACGAGGACATCAATTACAGCAAGGGCTTCCTTGTCTGTTGTCCCATAGTTCATCTGTGAATTAGTGAATTTTCTGCTGTGTAAAGCGGCCGGTCTTGCCGTTTCATAGGAGGCTCCTTGTCCAACCCATACTCCAACTCCAACATCCGATGCATCAGTAATCAGCCATATTGGTTCTGGTTTACTGTAGTTGATAGGTTGTATAACGTGGGCGTTTTTTATCAATTCCTTGATGTTGGTAAAGGCTTGGTCATGAGTGTGGGTCCAGACAAATTCTGCATTGCCTGTAAGGTCCGTGAGCGGCGCTGTCACAGTGGCATGGTGTGGAAGGAACTGGGAAATATAGTTGACTAGTCCTAGGAATCGCATGAGTTCCTTTTGATTCCGGGGTGTTGACCATTCCGTTAAACATGCTATTTTTCCAGGGGCTGCGTGTATTCCTTCATCATCTATAACATGTCCTAGGATATCGAGTTTATCAGCAAACAGAATTGATTTGTTTCTGCTAGTGTAGAATTTAGCTTCCCTTAGTTTGGTACAAACCAATCCTATATGGTAGGCATGTTCTATTTCGGTGTTCGAGAAGATGAGAATATCATCAATGTAGACCCAAACAAAATGGTGGAGGTATTCGCTTAGGAGGTTTACCATAATTCGCATAAAGGTGGCGGGCGCATTCATATCACCTTGTAATATAACTCGGCTAATGAAACTTCCGAAGGGTGTTTTGAAACTGTTGTAGTGTTCGCTTTCTGGGTCTAACCTTGTTTGGAAGTAGGCATCGCTTAGGTCAATCTTACTTCGGAATCTTGCCCGTCCAACTGCATTTAGAATCTGGGTTTGGTTTGGGATAGCGGAGCTGTCCATAACCGTGTTTTCGTTCCGTAGCTTGAGATCAACCAAGAGGCAGATTCTTTTGCCATCTGCTTTGGGTTGAACGAACATAGGAGCGGCACCTGGGGCTTCTGCCCGGTAGATGACTCCTCTTCTTTGTTGTTGGTTGATCCAATCACAAAGTGGGCTTTTGTATGCGTCAGGAATAGAGTAGGTGGGTTGGTTCTTGAGATTGGAGGGGCCTCAGAGGCGGATGTGGTGGTTCACCTCTCTCATAGGCGGTAGTTCTTCGGGTATTTGATCAGGGAAAACATCAGAGTATTCATCCAATAGTTTTTGGGTAGTTGCTTCACAGACTGCGGCTCGGTACTCTCCGCTTGTTGGCTTGCATGAGACTCTGACCTTCTGATCTGGGAAATCGATGGTTGATTCCCCACACCTGATTATAGCTTTGTGGCGGTTCAGGAATGGCATGCCTATTAGGACATCGTATTTCGCTCGGTTTCCAATCAGCATTTACTGGGGGGATAATATAGCAGAACCAAGTCGAATAGTCGCAGAACAGGTTTTATGGCTTGTGGATCGTGATCCCTTTACTGCCATATTGACTGGTATGGGTTGGTTAAGGTCTTGGGTTTGGAGTCCATGGACAGAGACAAAGGCATTACTGATCATATCTCTTCCGATTGCGCCAGTGTCGAATAGGACTCGAGCCCTTTTGCCATTGATCAGGATAGTACCTTCCAGAGTGGTGTGTCCTTTGAATGTAGCCGGAGGTCGAACACTGTTGCATTCCACATCGATGTATCCGATATGGATCTCTTCATATTTACTGGATTGGGCGTTATCGCTTTCAACATTGTTGGTCGACGCTTCTTGCTTAATTGCCTTTCCTTTTCCCTTTTCCCTAGGACAGTTCTTTGCCATGTGTCCTGTTTTTCCACATTCAAAACATTCTCCTTTTTGCCGTCTCGATTCTTTGGAGGATTTTGTTTTCTTCTTGAAAACCCGTGGGGTATCGTCTTCAGAGTTGTTGGAGGCCTTGTGTTGTGGCTGACTGTTCCTATTAGAGGATGACTGTGTTTTGTAGGCCTTGGTCTCATGGAGAATGGCGTCCTTTCATTCTGATCTTGCAATTATTACTGCAATATCATCGCCATCTTCCTTGAGTGGTTCTACTTCTCGCCGGAAGGTAGGGTGCATGGTATCGTAGAATCGTCGCTTTAGGATGTATTTGGAGATACTTCCTCTCTCCATCCGGTCCTTATACATCATTAGGTCCGTAGCCACATCGGTGATTCGCTTGACATGCATTCCGTTAACTTGCTGGAGCTGGTTGAATTTGTTGTATAGGAGGTCGTTGGTTATAGAGGATTGGAATCGTCTTTTCAGGTAATCGAGAACTGTAGATCCTCTTAATCTCACATTCCCACTGAAATCCTTATAGCATTGGTGGTATGCGTTGGTTGCCTTTCCTTCGCAAAATGATCCAATGATAAGTCCGGTTGTAGGGTCTTCCATATCTTTTCCTTGTAAGAGTGGGAAGTGTGAGAGTTCTGTTGCCCATCGTTCAAAGGCTTCAGGTTTGAGGTCTTTCCCTTCTCCTGTGAACTTCGCTGGGAGGTGGAGTTTAAACTTAGGGGGTTCAAATGCTGCGGGTACCTCCTCTTCTTCAGGCCTTGCCCGAGATTTCCCTCCTCCAGAAGGCCCTCCTCCTGTGCTAGCCATATCTGATTCGCTACTAGATTCGGAGTCGTTTGGAGGTTCAAAGGAAGGCTTCTTTGCTGGAGTAGAAGGGAATTCTCCTGGAGGTTGTGTATCTTCCGTGTTTGCAAGATCACCCGGCTCTTTAGTAGAGCGCCGGGGTTGTTTCTTCCTTGTAAGGTCTTGCTGTGGGATTTGCTTCCCACTCCTGGTCGTCAAAGACTTTATCTTGGGTTTAAGATAAAGCCGAATGTGCTGTGATTCTGCCGCTTCTCTCCGCTAGCGTTCTGAGGTGGATATTGATAGGTTGATCAGGCCTAAATCTGGAGACAGGTTCTTAACCACTTGCTGAGGTTAAAAAAATGTAACGTGTTCGCAAGGTGCTTATCATGTTATCGGTAAAGATACGATAGTTGGCAGGTGGCCTGCTCTTCCAGAGAGGAGGCGAGAGCTGAGAACTAAAGGAGGCTTCGAGGGTGTACTGAGAAACAAAGAAGTAACCGTTCAACCAAGTATATTGAAATACTGTCTGTCAAAGTCTGCCTTTTCTATCATAGAAACAGGCGGTCTTTAAATACACAAATCTGTTCATGTCTAGCATGAACAAAACTAATCACAGGTATCAATTGATACTCTTTGGTAAAACTCCTTAAGTATCAAAGCGATACTTAAAACAAAACATAAAACAAAATCAAGTATCAAACGATACTTAAAACAAACCAAGTATCAAAGCGATACTTAAAACAAAACATAAAATAAAACCAAGTATCAAACGATACTTAAAACAAACCAAGTATCAAAGCGATACTTAAAGCAAAACATAAAACAAAACCAAGTATCAAACGATACTTAAAACAAACCAAGTATCAAAGCGATACTTAAAACAAAACATAAAACAAAACCAATAACCAAGTACCCGTACCGGTTACATGTGCTGTCCCCAATAGTAATATCCCGATTAGCGGAGTCTTTAGACTTATGGCCTAGTTCTTAAGTCGAACTGAGTTGGCTCCAATTGTCTTCACAATTGATAAAATGATCAGTCTTATCCCCAGCTATATCTGCAAAGGTGGTCATCATTGCAACCATCATAGGTCATTTGACTCCGATCCTTTGTAACTCCATACCCAACTGATAGATTTTCTTTGGATGACTTCCTATTAACTCGCAGGAAGCCACTCCACTAGACTGGTAATTAATCCCTCGGTCGGCAACCCTTGGTTACTCTCTGGGTAGTAGGTTTCAGTAACCATTGTAGTATTGAGAATCACCCTATGGCTACGACGTATTCCGAAACCCAGTTGCAACACTCCATGAAGTTCATTGGCTTCTTTGGTAGTGTCTTTTGGAGTTCTAGACTCTCCTGGTAGATGTCAATGTATTGGTCTCTAGTAGAGATCCTTTACCATTTGATACCATCTCTTTGTACGAAATCGTCCCATTACTTACGGCACGTGCCAAAGGTATCATGTCTTTGGAGCCAAGTAACTCTCTGAGTAGTTGACGGAATCACTCTGTTCCACTTCCCAGACCTAGCCAAAGGTCTCCTCTCATATATCCCATGAACAGGATCCAGTCGGACAAACGGCGACGATGTATATGGTGTTATTCTAATACCCTCAATTCTGTGGTAATAAGGTCACAGGACGCAACTGAGATTGATATATATGATGATGCACGGGCCCTGTAAGGGAGCCAGAGGGGGGTGTTGGAGACCAGAGATTCCGATTCCGAGTGGGGTTACCCTACTTAGGGTGGTTCCTAGGTATCGGGTTCTGGTATTCCTAATAACAGTAGCATATACATAAATAAGAGTACACAATATATTGTACTGCATATGAGTCTAATATTGAAGAGGCAAAGATTTTTGGATTTGAAATAAGTACATTTTTTTTTAACTTTCAGCAAGTTGTTGAAATATCAAAAGTACTACAGCAGCCATCATGGTAGTACCATTGGTCTTTTTTCAAGTTTTATGCTTTTAATAATGTCAATGATACTATAAAGCAACATTATCATATAATATTTATCGAAACACAGCAGGACAAAGGAGTAAACCAAGTTGTGTTTATTATGCATTATTTTTTAACTTTTATTCACAAGCTTATGCTAAAGATTAATCTCTAAGCAGATAACTGGGGAGGTTAAAATAAGAGGTATATTATCTGTCTTAACTTGTAGCTATACAGAATATACAAGAAATCATTTTCAGCTTTCAAATAAAAAACCATATATGAAATAGTATAGACGGAGGATTTGGAACTGTAAAGTAAAAGATAATTGAAATAAGATTTAAACTTCAGAGATGTATGCTCCACAGATACTTCTGATAAAGTAGATAAGATCAAAGTAGTGTAATTCTCTAATAATCCATTAGGAGTACCGAAATCCGATACCCAGGAAACCACCCTAAGTACAGTAGCCCTACTCAGAATCAGAATCTCTTGTCTCCAACACACTCCTCCAGCCCCCTAACAGGCCCCGCATGTCATTATATATATTGATATCAATTGTGTCCTGTAACTAAAAAGTAACAGAATTGAAGCTGTAAGGATAATACCGTATATGTTACTACTGTCTATCTGACCAGATCCTGTCTACAGGATATATGAGAGTGAACCATTGACTACTTCTAGGAAGTAGAACAGAGTAAATCTGTTAACTACTCAGGAAGTAACTAGGCTACAGAGTTGTGACAACTTTGGTAAAAGCTGTAAGTAATAGAACATTTTTGTACAAAGATATAATATAGAATGTTAAAACATCTTAATGAGAAACAAATATATTTGCACCCACTCTATAATAACTAAAAGAGTCTAGAACTCTGAGGAACACTACCACAGAAGCCAATAGTCTTCATGGAATGTTACAACTGAATTCAGAATTATATGGTAGTTGAAGAATAGTTACCAATACTAATAGTGATTGAAATACTATTACTTAGAGCAACTAAGAATTGTCAACTGCAGGATTATCTGCTAATCTAGTAGAATAGCTATCTGTAGATTAATAGAAAGTCATCCAGAAGATATCTGTCAGTTGGATTTAGAGTTATAGAAGTCTAAAGTCAGGTGATCTAAAAAGGTTAAAATTATGACTACCTCCGCAGATACATCCTGCAGATGAAATCGATCATTTCATTGATTGGGGAGACAATTGGGGCCAATATAGTTTAACTTGAGAACTAGGTCATAAGTCTAATGACTTTGGAGATCAGATAATTACTATTGAGAACAGTATAGTTTCTAGTTAGCAATATTGTAATTATCAAAGAGGATGTAGTGATTTTCAGAGTCTCGAGGTGTTCACATCTTCGAAGAATACCCAATGTTACAAGTTATAACCAGAGAAGTATATAGTTGTATAATAGATAGATGTAGTTAGCGAATACTCAAATGCGGAATATAAATATCAAAGTACCTCCTAAGCTTTTAGACATAATCAAGTAAGGAAGAACAGATCTTAACAATATAATATTGTTTTATGATTCTATTCTACTTCACCTACTTTGCTTTACTCTTAAACAAATCAAGTACACATTTTGAGCCTTCTTAGACAATCTCTGTCTACAGAAATAAATCTTGGTTGGCCTAGACAACTCTCAGTATTTATTGGTTGTCTCTACCTAACATAATCCCACTGGTACAATATTTCATAATTGGGAGACTACTTTGAGCTCATACTTAAAAGCTTTAAAAGAAATTCATTGTTACTTTTTCTACTTTGCTGCTATAACTCCAGATATTATAGAGGTATTAGGCGGAGATAACCTGTGTAGACTCAGAGTTGTCTAGGCCAGCCAGGCTTCGTTTCTGTAGACAGAAATTGTCCTGGATGGCTCAAAATATACTTGTTTTGTTTATAATTACTAAGAGTAAGTTGAAGTAGGTAAAGTAGGATAGAATTGTAAGAACTATATTATATTGTTAAGGTCTCTTCTCCATTGCTTGATGATATCTAAAAGCTTAGCAGGCACTTCGATATTTATATTCCGCGTCTGAGTATTTACCAACTACATCTATCTATTATACAAACTATGTACCTCTCTGGTTATAACTCATAACATCGTGTATTCTTCAAAGGTATGAACACCTGGAGACTCTGAAAACCACTACCCCCTCTTCAGTAATTACATTATTACTAATCAGGAACTATACTGTTCCCAATAGTAATTATCTGATCTTCAGAGTCATTAGACTAATGGCCTAGTTCTTAATTTGAACTGAGTTGGCCCCAATTTTCTCCTTTATCGATAAAATGATCAGTTTTATCTGCGGATTGTATCTGTAGAGGTAGTTGCAATTTCAATCTTCATAGGTCGCCTGATTTTTACCACTATAACTCTGGATCCAACCTACAGATATCTTCCAAATATCTTCCAACTAATTTGCAGGAAGTAATTCTACCAGATCGGCAGATAATCCCTCAGTCAGTAACTACCAATTGCTCAGGATAACAGGGTTTCAGTCATTGTTCTAGTGTTGGGAATTATTCCCGTAATCACAATGTATTCCTGGGCCCAGTTGTAACACTCTGTGAAGTCCCTTAGCTTTTGTAATAGTGTTCCTTCGAGTTCTAAACTCTTCTAGTTATCAAAGGGTAGGTGCAAATATCTTGGTCTCATGTAGAGATCCTTTAACATTCGATATCATATCTTTGTGTAAAAATGTCCCATTTCCTATAACCCTTACCAAAGATGTCACATCTTTAAAGCCTAGTAACTTCCTACGTAATTGACAGATCTACTCCATTCTACTTCCCAGACTTAGCCGAAGGTCCCCACTCATAGAGTCTGTAAAGAGGATCTGGTTCGAAAGATGGCAGTGACATATATGGTATTATTCTTATACCATAAATTCTGTGGCCTTATAGTCACAGGACTCAACTGAGATAAGTATGTATAATGACTTGCATGCCCTGTAAGGTGGCTAGAAGAGGTTGTTGGAGAATAGTAATTCCGATTCTGAGTGGAGTTACCCTACTTAGGGTAGTTCCTAGGTATCAGATTCTGGTACTCCTAACAAGAGATTAAAAGACTGCCATCAGATGTATGGATGAAAATTGATCTCAGGAAAAAGGATTTTCTTTTTACTAACCACTTAGGTATTGAACCATATAGACTTATTGATACTAGCTTGAACCCTGAGAAGTGGCTTGACCTCTGGAGCAAATATTTCTTTTATATTCTTCTACAATATCA
This sequence comes from Tuber melanosporum, assembly GCF_000151645.1. NCBI lineage: Eukaryota > Fungi > Ascomycota > Pezizomycetes > Pezizales > Tuberaceae > Tuber > Tuber melanosporum. The sequence continues at coordinate 886,163 of NW_003299106.1, forward strand.
AGATTTATGGTATTCTTTTAAGCCTGCCAAATCACTAATTTCAACTGTTCATGAGAAGAGACATACAAGAGCAGTAAATGCAAAAGTGGTAAAACAAGTAAATGAAAATATTGTTTAAGGAGAAAATAGCAAGGTACAAGAAGCACTAATTACACTTCTAATTAAACAAGAATATGACTCTCCCTCTAGTTTTCAAAACAAGTATAAAAGCAGTAGATCAAAGCTAATAAATGTTATTAATGCTGCTTACTCAGTAATTATAATATTTCTTTAATGTATATTAATTATAAATACTCAATTAAAATCTATTAATCCAATTATAATTCAAAATATTTTTTATAGAATTATACAAATAACAATAGACATTATATATTTTCTATTTTTATACTGCTTAATTTATTGGTTGTTGAATTGTATCAATTTCTATGATATGTCAAAATATGTTTTTCTCTTTTTCACAAGAAGGCTTGCTTTCATTGCCATGCAAACTAAAAGTAAGCATAACTCAAAACACCTAAAAAGCGATCGTACTCTTTTTCCCATAAAAACACCCGTTATTATTCTGATTCAGGAGTTTTAATATTATTGGGTTATCCATCAGGTAGCGCAGGAGAATTCCTGCCCTGTGGGAACGGCAGACTGCAGACCCTAGCCTTCTTCAATAGGGTTGTAGCACAAAAATAGACCTGTTATGATATCATAATCCGACTCTAGAGTCTAGACACCATCCCTAAGGGTGAGGTCTGCAACCGGTGGGGTATCATGTATGGGGAGAAATAAAAAATATTTTGCCCCTTTTGATTTGGAATATCAGCTATGCATATCATACCAACTCCAAAAACCACACAGACCCCCTAGCACCAAAATTCCTGAATTGATCCGTGAGGTGGTTATTAATTACCAACCTAAAGCCATTCTTTCACTGTTGATCACCTCACATAATTTCTTTTTTTCCAAAGTTAGACATGACTGTTGCTTCTGGTAAAAAGTTTGGTAATTGTAGCGAAGTCAAGTCACTGCCAGAACTTTTAAGGAGCCTTTTATTATTCGGAACGGTGCCGCTCGGTTCTCTCCGGAGAAGCTCAGAGAAGTGATCCAGGAACACGGCTTCTTTTCCGGCTTCCGGGTTTTCCTTGAGGCTGGCTTCGAATTTTCTGAAGGGTGATACACGGTATTAACACGCATCAACCAGAACCCAATGCTCCACAGGGCAAGCGATCTCTCATCACAAAAGGTCACTCGTGTAGTCATTCCTGGCCAATCACCTTGAATCACCCCATCTTGGCGATAAAAGAGACCCACACCGACCCGGTTTTCCATAATACAGTAATTATGAAATGCACATTTTCAACAGGCGGCTGCTCGCCCCCATAACCTCAGAAAAATGTAGTGATTTTCCAGATAGCACAAACATCAAGATTCACACAATTGAAAGAAAGCCATGTTTCAGAAACGATTCCTAAAATTCCAAGCGTCAGAACCTCGGACGGCGAGGCTAAAGACACTGCCAAGACGAGATTTTTGTAGGGGACCCCCACGTGGCAACCATCCGGTTACTGTTTGTCGCGTGCCTTTGCATTAGTTAGCTAAACTTGTGCATTTTGTGTGGAAGCGTAGGGTGGTGTTGGTTTCTTTCTGCCGCCAAGCCCGTACTGTACAGTACTCGTGACGACCGACTTGAAAGTATCATACTGTATTATTATAGGGCATGGCTCCCCCGTCCTTTTCGCGATAAGGTAATACCTGCAACTCTTTTCTATGGAATAAGCCTTCATTTATAATTCGTCCATGGAATATCAAGCACCCACGTGACAGCCCAGACCGAACCTACATGGCCACCCAGCGTTTTCGGTGGATGAGCTTTTGTTAGTGTGGCTGGGATTAACACTCCAAGCAAAATCTAGTTCACGCAGTTCCCCACTACAAAAAGTGTGTAACATGGTCTCGACCTCCGGACTGCCCAAAGCCTATTTCCGGATACCCAAACCCCCTTGATGAATGGCCCATGGCATTGGTTGCCCGGTCGAAGGAAAATAAACCCATCCCGAACCCACCCAGATCCCATCCGAGGCTTGAGGACCCTGAATTAGGGGCGGGAAAACCAGCGCCAAAAAAGCCCGCTTGACCTTACCCAGCAGTCAAATATTCTATGCAGCCACCAAAAAAACCCACCCCCATAGATTCACTTTTATACACAATAGCGCCATCCTATACCGACCCACCCTAAGTAATAAGAAAACCGAAATACATCAATCAGATATATACGAGTGCTGTTCAACATCCCCCCTGTTGGAAGGTCAGGGTGTCGAAAGGGGAATAAGGAAAGTGATCACAGAAGCAAAAAGCACAAGAACGATACATTCCCCCACTTCACCCAGATTGGCGGGGGAGAAAGTGCTCCAGATTGGCGAAATCAGACAGACAGGGATGAGAAAGAAAAGAAAGCAATCGACTATGTGATAGTACACGACACCGTACTAAACAAAAAGATTCATGGGCTGAGAGAATGGCCCCCTTGCTAGAAGGGGGTTTTTCTGGTTACAATGAAGAAAATAGAACCCTTAAAAATAACACACCGAGAATTGAACAAAACTTAATGAACGGATGATCACAAAGAGTATAAAATATCGAAGGAATAACATAAAACCACGAATTGAGCAAGGAAACATGAAAACCCATCCAGCCTTAACAACCCCAACTGAAAAACAGAAACAAGAAAAACGCATTCCGCTCCTCACACAACAAAGAGGTTGACAAAAAAGGACTGAAAGGGTGAGAGGAAAAACAAAACCCGGGGAAAAAGAAAAAGTACTCCTGGATTGGCAATGCTATGGAGTTAACGTCTGTAAAGATAATTCCTCTCCCCCTTTTCGCTACTCATGACTTTCGCGGTGGGTTGTTGCCGAAATCGGGGGGTGGTGGCTTAACAATCGGCTCCTTCCGAGGCTTAACCTGAAATTCGGTCTGTAGCAGAATATGACTAACCAGACGGATTAGAATCGGGGTCTCGGCAGGTTATGCATGGACCGAAAACTTACTCGCTGGGGAAGTGCATGTTAGGAAACCCAGGCACTCGCGCCAGGTATTCTTTATCAACATTTCCCATTAATCCTGTAACATTGAGATTGCTTGTGGTGTACCAAATATAGTCGATAACACCCGTAAACCCAGGAGTGTAGTTGGTAAAATCGAGCTCTCCAATATTTGAATAACCGCTCTTTAGAGGAAATGGATGCGACATCCCGTCTCTAGTAAAGTTACCATAGGTTCTCCCAAGCAGGTCGTCGTGGTCGTTCGCAACTGAACCACGGGATAACAATTCGTACACCCCACTATCCGCGATTGAATTGAAGTCCCCACAAATAATCAACGGAATTTGAGAACCGCTTGAATAGTTGACAGCTGGTTCCAGAGGGCTCGTATCACCTGGAGACCGCGCCCTGTTCGGAAAGCTCTTCGCCCACTGATCCGCGTATTTAGTGATATCTTCCATTAGAATTCCTACTTGAACAAGCTTAACATCTCGGTATTGAGGGTCCCAGTAGATATGAACGTTGGCAACAATGAGCCGTGAGCCTGTGATTTTATTCTCCAGGAAAGTTATAACAGCAATATTGTCCTTTGGCATGACACGGTTGTAGATATCTGCAGTCTTTTTCATATCCTCGCGGTTCAAAGCAGCAGAGCTGAAATCAACAATCTGTTTTTCGAGCAGAGAGAACCTATAATTGGCCTATTAGAACCTTGTGCTCAATCTCGTGCTCTTGGTAAAAGTGGGGAATCGTCGATGTACTGACTTGGTAGACTTGAAAAACGTTGCACACCCATCTACAGACTTCTTTTCCGTTTCGTTCATGGTCTTTGCTCGGCTCTTTGGATAAAAAGCACCTTTATATTCTTCCCTAGCAAGCCCAGGCATAAAATACTCATTGAAATTTTCCATATCAACTTCCTGCAAGCAGATAATATCCGCCTTCGATTCAATCAACTGATCATGAATCAACTTCTTCCGGTAATCCCATGAAAGTGCCCAAGAAGGCGAATACCCGTACATATTTTGAGTCGCGTATTTGTCACAAAGAATGTTGTAGCACAAAACCTGGAATTTATCCGCTTCGGATTTGGCACCACTTCTGGAAGAATCATCGAGTATTATCCAGTCTCTCTCGACGGGGGAAAATGAAACTGGAAGGGGTTAGAAGACCCTGCCACAAAAATCTAAATCTGGGACTCACCTTGCATCGATTCTCTTAAACTCAGGATAACTCCTCTCGAACCGTCTTTGATCATGACCTCTTTCAAGTCGGACTGGAGGGGATTCCCCTCTACTCCGAGAACCTCTAGGTGGTACAGAGATCCAATTTCATTCGGGAGAGTAGTAAGCTGATTGTCGAACAGGTAAAGGTTTTTCAAATTCGTCAACATGCCCAACTCAGGTGGTACCTCAGTAAGTTGATTCCCCGAGGCATCGAGAAGCTGTAAGAGCTTCAGTCGACTTATAGCTGGAGGGAGCACGGTAAGCTTATTATGGTTTATGTATAGCTTGTCTAGAAAGGTGTACTGAAATAATGATTTAGATAAGGCCCGGAGCCCTTGACCACCTAGATCCAAAGACTTCCAATCCTGCCTCTCCAGTTCGCCTGTATCATGCTTCCGCACTTCCTTCTCTTCCACGGGGGGGCCATCCTTGCGGTGTTGAGCACTCAGAGGTTGAAATGCGCCTGGATTGATACCCCCAGTAACTTGAGCTTGGGATGAGTTTTTGTTTGATAGTGCAGCTTGCCGAGCGTGGTGATGAGGAGAGCTAGAGTTACGAGATGTAGCGATAAGGGTTTGCTGTTCCTGCCAATGTGGAGAGGTATTCTGCAATGTTGTTGTTACGCCATTAGAGTTGTGCTGGGGTGAAGCGTAGGAGGGATTCCCCAATCCGCCGGAAGAGTAAGAATGTGAATGGCCTCCAACTGTGTTGTTTCCGGCATTGTTTTGCACATGATTCATGGCTTGGTCAACTTGGTGCCCCTGAGGTTGCGCTAACTGTTGTAAGAACTTAACATTTTGCGGCTGTTGAGGCATGTACCCTCGGTGGACTTGGGAATTAAGCATTGTATGATGCTGTTGGCCCGAGTGGTAGAGGTAACTGCCAGGCGATTGTGGTGCTGGCGAACGAGAGGGGGATGGAGTTTGAGGCGGTGAGCCCCTTCGGAATCGATTATTGAGATTGTATGGGTTCTGTCCCGTTGGATACTGTCCATAGCCCTCTGCCATTCAGGTAAAAATTGACTGCCCGAAGCGGTCGGCGTATAGAAAGCGTGCGGGGCTATCGATGGTAATCGGGTTAATTGTTTCGCAAGGCTCAGGTCTGTTTTGGTAAAGCTGGTAATCGTATCCGTCGTTTTAACATTAGAGACGCAATACCTGCGCTCTTAAAGGTAGGCCTACCAGCGCCGCTAGAGTTTTTGGGAACTTTAGAACCGAGAAGACGAGCAAAAACTAGCGAACGATCGAAATTAACAGGGCTTCAAGAACAGATTCTAGTTTTGTTGCTCTTACATGTGTCTTCGAGGTGGGGTGAGAGGGGTGAACTCGACGATCTGTCACTAAAAGAGGGGAAGCCTTGTGAGCATTAAAACTTCGTGATTGCCAACCAAAACAAACAACAAAAAAAAACAGCCATTTATCACTAGATCTGAACGCACCTCCCTCGGGGTTGAGAATAACTTCGGGATTCGAGAAGGAAAGGATTGACGAGTGTGGGTCTCACGGGGGCAGAAGAGTGAAAGGGGGTGAGGTTTTGTGAAAAGTTCTGTGAAGCTGTAGAATATCGGCAAATGACAGGTCTATCGATGATAGGTTATTGGTGAGATATAGAAGGTGATTGTGAAGGACCCGAGTCTCTCTATTCTTGATGGATGGGGTTGATGGAGATGGAGAAGAGAGGGAGGCTAAATGCGTCAAGGTTGACAATGTTATTGTTGCTTGCCTAAGCAAGGAACAAGTTCGTTAGCGGTCGTTATTGTGGCATGCGTGGAGCCTGCAACCTCGTATCACTGGCACTGTCACATTATATCACTAGCACCGTCGAAATACTCGAGTACAATAGCCCCGGATCTTCCCAATTTAACATGGAATGTTCATTAGCTTACAGAAAACAGGCTTGTAGTCTCAGTGAGTGTTTAATTGTTTATCTGGCGGGTCCGCTCGCTAAATGCTCGACTCGACTGCACAAACAGAAACCAGAATATACGAACCCATTACCGTGTATGTATCATTACCTCGAATATGAGTAAGGATTTAACGAGAAAAATGTGAAATCCTGGGGAACAGCGCTCACTCCCCCCTCATGTGGATGTCATATGGAATACGGCACTAAAAGCAAATTTAAAAATTAAGGCCCCCTTACATTCTTAGGCACCTAATGGACTGTTCAAGCCTCCCTCATATGCTCAGAAAATGCATCCCTAGATCTATCGTACGAAATACTTTCCCCTCTAAACTCTTAGCCTGTTTATAAAAACGCGCATAAACACTATATCTAGTTAGCCAAAGGAAAACCCCTACACCTAGTGGAAAACGGCGCCCTAGAATACGGATAGGTATTTGGAATAGTTACTGTAAGACATGTACGGTGGGGGGGGAGAAAAAAATTCCAGATAACATTATGCTGGTGGAACGGTGTCCGAAGATGAATTTTCCAACGAGCGAAATTGTGAAGGAGGGTGATTGGAACAATGGTGTTGCAACAACGGATAGGCACATAAGTTCCGACTTTACCGGGCTGACGGGTCCCGCAAACATTCCACGGCTCGGTCTGCTCCCCATGTAATTCTCTCAGACTGGGCGCATCTGTTGATCCTATAGGAGGGACCTACAAAATCATGAATATAACGGGCGGGGGTTTCAATTGGGCCATGGCCCTGAACTGTATACTGTTAACGACTCTGTATTGACTTCTACTACAATATAAAAGAATCCACACAAATTCAAGGATAGAATGGGCTCTTTTAGGGAGGCCCCACGGCTGGGTGTTGACGCAATTTGAATCATATATCCCGTGACTGGATGTCTTGATCTTTCATCGCTGGAGAGCGAGAGGAAAATATTTTCATTTTCTAGATATAATACCTCGATCACGGCCTCTCTAACTAGTATCATACTGGTATTAAGGTTCGCAGGGAGGTAAAAAATCACCACACAGGGGATCACTATTGTATTCTGTGGCTGGTACTGTACCAGTTAAAAGAAGGTGGAGGTAGAAGTACTAGATTAGATGCACTCCGGTTTCTTGCTCATATCTCCCCAATATGGGTCACGTTATTAGTGTCTAACCGATAGGCTAATACCGTGCTCGATTTCTCGTCCTATTATGCCTTGAGAATATTCAACACCCTATCTAAACTTAAATCGAAGGCACCGAAATGAAACCTTCACCCATAACTTTGCTTCAAGGCTCTATACTTTCTGACCTGATATCTACAGCATCGTTAGCGAACCCTATCGACCCCAAAGTTATCATACCGGAATACTAACAGGGCTTCAATCTCTTTCTTGACATATTCGGCACGCTGGATTCCTTCCCTAATTTTTCCCGGGTCCGTCTCATCTGCTTGGCTCATGAACGCCCGGTGACAGCGGGGTCGAAAATAATTATAACCAAGCGGATATTCCCTTCCTAGATAGAGCTAATATATGTACTAGTCAGCACAAGTCCAGGGATCTTGTGTCAAAATTTCTTCAAGAGGGGATACAGACGAGGTCTCTATAAACCCTCTTGACTTCATAGCGGAGGGACATCGTGAGGCTGATTGTTTAATGTTGTATCAGACACGAAATGGCAGGGTTGCGGTTAAGGCGCTGAGTAATACGGGGCTATGGTGGCTGGTTTTACCTTGGCAGGGGGATCTGAATTGAGGAATATCCCCGGCTCGGGTGCCGCGGAATACATTATGAAACCGAAACTTGGGACGAAGTTTAACATGCCGTAAAATCTCAAATGATTGAACCGTGTGCTGTGTCGAGTTGTCTCCTCTGGTAAGATATGTTATTATTTTTTTATCATAAGTCTTTCAGAGAGTCACCTTTTCCGGAGAGGGAAATTTTGGAGGTGCAAGTTCGCCTATCTATACCGGGCTGTGGGGTTGGAAGGATCTTATCAGTGTATCGTATGCATAAAAAACCCTTGAAAACCCCCCAAGATCGTCTGGGGTACGGGTGCCGGGTCAAAGTGGTCGGAATTTACCCCCCATGGGTAATCTACGATTATCAACCCACAACCCGCCGGTACGATATGTCGATCAAACAAGTCCTTTCGAACCCGTTACCACTATCTCTGCGTCAATTAGTTTTGGGGCCAGCAGCTAACCGAAAATTTGCAACCACTCTCCGCTACTACTCGTATACCCAACCCCCCATCGCGACCTCAGAAAATCCCCGTTGGCTCTCAGACACAAAAGACCGCATCGGTAGACTCTTCTTCCATGGAGCCACCCCCGAGGAATCTCGCGAAGCCGGTGAAATCCTGAGTTTGCTCACAAAGAACTGGAGAGAGTATATCGCGGGATCAGAAGGCTTCTTAACGGGAGAAACGCGCCGGGGGTTGTTCCGACATAACGTAGTGTGGGGCGATATGGTATATGAAGCTTCATATCACCCATGATAACTTCTGGGATCAATTTGCTGACTCTGTTTCTAGGATTCAATGGTAATCCGGATTCCCCTAGGATGTTGTGTACTCATTCATGCTGATGGAGTTAGGGTAATACTGCTTGTATGCGCAGCGCGTTCCGGAACCAAGGACTAACCATGGGTAGGCCATGTAAATAACGTTACATATACCCGATGGGCAGAGTCTGCGAGAGTAAACTGGGCGTGGAACTTTGCTAAGCACGTCGATCCCGTAAACCGAGACTTATGGGCGGAACTCTGCTCCTCCAGAGGAGTGGGTTTGATTTTGAAGAGCATTCAGGTCGACTACAAGCTTGTAGGTCACCTTTCTAGTGTGGGCCGGTTAGGAACTCATGGTGGCATAGCCTATAGAGTGGCCAGACAAAGTGACAGTCTATCACAAACTATCTGAGGTCGGAGACAGCTCGTTTACTCTAGGAGTGATTAGTACGCCCCTACCTCTCATATGAAATTAGTGTATGGAGACTGACAATCGAGAAGTACTATCGGAGAAACACCAACGCCTTGCAGCGCGGTGTATGGAGGATATCGTTGTATACAATTACAAGCCGAAGGGTAAATCTCCTCCGGGCAGGGCTCCTTTACCAGAATTTGTCCGCATCCAGTTCGAGAGCACACTTCAACTACAGAAGGAGGCGAGGGACGACGCCTTAAGCGGTATTAGAGATATAGATGCTAGGGTGAACGGCTTGGAAATGAAAGTTTTGAGTAGGAAGGAGATGACTTAGACTTTCATCACCTTGTTTACGAATGTCTAGTTTAGAGATTAGACTATACGAGATGTTGCTTTGTTTCTAGATGCTGCTGTATAAATTTACCAAGTTGGGGAAGCAATACCGGTGCGTATTCGAACGATATGATTGCCATGCAACTTAAAAGAGTATGGATGGTCCCGAGCCGACGGGATTATTAGAGTTGATCGAAATGGCGGGGATGGAACGGGTAACCAATATTTTGGCATCGCTTCTCCCCACAAAGCACCCGAGAGGCTTTGATAATTCTAAGTGCGAAAATGCAAGTAAAAGGGTAGTAATAAATAAAAGTGGTTCTGGGGCACTGGTATTATAAGCTGTGCTCTAGATTACGATGGTCAAGGTGATCTCTGGATTGCATTAAAATAACCGAGTTTTGCTTTTTAGAACACATCAACTCTATGGTGAATGAGCAACGAGGGTGCATTAACTGCCCCCTTCCGTGGATACATAAATTTACAAGCTGCATTATAATATCATACGGTAGAAACAAGGGTTGTTCCCTACCCCGTGGTTGTTGAATGCTGGTTGAGGAAACCCCAAGGTTTCACATGACGCGGGAAGCTTAACTGAACACCCCGATCTTCCGTCGAACCCCATTCCATTCTACGGCGCGATCTTGACTCCACTCCCGCCACAACATACCAGGGGCCATCAAACCTCCACCCACTTTTATCCCTCTCACTCTTTCCCTCTCCTACGCTTATATTATTGGAAACATGGCTCGTCGGATCGTTCGAACGATCATCCAACTGATCCTTCTCTCGGTAACCTTCGTGACAGTTCTATTCTTTCTCGACACCCGCTACTCTCTCCTCCCCACACAAATCCACAATTTATTGCCGGAACACCACGCTGGACAGGTGATAACAGATATTACATACGAATCATGTCTTCGCGTCAGTCTGTTTAGCTGTCCAATAGAGGAAGGATGGGTTCGCATCGATAAAGACTTGTTTTTAAGCAGGGGGTGGTTGACACAGGGATACATACAATTCAAACGGATGAAGGAGGAGGAGTTGAATGGGGAGAAAGTTGTTGTTGATATCAGGATTAGGAGATCGGAGCCGGCGGCAAGCGAGGGCGGCGGCGATGCCAAGTGGGAGTCTCGACCGGGTGATATTTGGATAAAGAGGAGTCCCAAGGTTATTGATGATGCTGTTACGGGCATTGATGTTTTGTTTGGACCGGATGCTGCAGAGGTTAGGCCTGGGTGGGTGTTGCGAGAAGGAATTTTGGCGATTGGGGAGTCGCCCAGAATTACGGTTCGAAATGGTGCTCCCCCACCCGGCCCCAAGAAACCAGTATTGAAGTTTAGGAGTGATCACAAGTTCAAGATCATCCAGGTCTCGGGTATGGCTCCACAAATACGCAACAAAGCAGGCATTCTATACTGACTGGAATAGACCTGCATCTTTCTACTGGCGTCGGAGCTTGTCGGGACCCGGAACCAGTGGAAACCACTGATGGGTGTGAAGCAGATCCCCGGACCCTTGAGTTCGTGGGCAGAATTTTAGACGAAGAGAAACCGGACTTTGCTGTGCTCTCCGGTGATCAGGTCAATGGAGACACCGCACCGGATGCACAAACTGCAATTCTCAAATTCGCCGAGCTTTTTGTGAAACGAAAGATTCCGTATGCCACCATCTTGGGCAATCACGATGACGAAGGAAACCTCAGTAGGGAGGATATCATGAAACTTACCGCAAGCTTGCCATACTCTCTCAGCGAGGTTGGCCCCGCCCTTGGTGGGCGAGTGCTAGATAAGAAGGGTCGGGAAGGGAGCGAGGGCGGGGTAGGAAACTATCACATTGAAGTTTTAGCACATAAGTATACACCCTCCTTCGTCATCCTAGATCCAACCTAACAAACCTAGGGGTGACCATTCTGCTCTCACTATCTATTTCGTAGACACCCACTCCTACTCACCAGACGAAAAGAAGTACCGGGGTTACGATTGGGTCAAGCCTTCTCAAATTATTTGGTTCAGAAAACTTGCATCGACCCTGAAAGACAAGCACGACCACAACTCCTACAGCTTCGTCCACCTCGACATGGCCTTCATTCACATTCCCCTCCCGGAGTACCGACTAGTTAGCCGCCCCATAGTAGGTGGTTACAACAATGCACCACGCGAACCCCCAACCGCCCCATCCTATAACTCTGGCTTCAAAAATGCATTAGTAGATGCCGGGGTTAGTGTTGTCAGCGCAGGCCACGACCATGCCAATGAGTATTGTCTACTTGACGGCGGAAAAGAAAGTTTGTGGATGTGCTATGCTGGGGGGAGTGGATTCGGAGGTTATGGTGGCTGGAACAAGTATCAGAGACGAGTTCGTTTATTCGAGATTAATGCACCATTGGATAGAATTACTACCTGGAAGAGAGTCGAGAGAGGGCCTGACAGGGATGAGAGGATTGACGAACAAATTCTCGTGGATGGTGGGAAAGCGGCTCAACCAAAATAGAAACCTCGCCCACCATCTTCTCATTATACCTATCTAACTCCCAGGGGTTCATATGCCCTGTATGTGCATACACATATGTGTGTGCTGTTTTTCTGGCGCTTTTTCAATGTTTACTTGTCCTTTTCTTTATTCTCAGCTTGGTGTAGTCTTGGTAAATGGTTCATCAGGGGTTAATTTCTCTTTCTGTCTTCTAGTGTCTTTTTTTTATTTTTATTTTTTTACTTTTTACAAAATTTCTCCCAATATTCCTCGGTCATGGCGTCCTTTTTGTTGGTGATGTATGTACTGTTATATTAAAGATTGTAGTGCCTGCTATAGTGCTGACACTTCACGGTTGTGGATTGCTAGAGTGTTTGCCCAACGGGAACACAGTCTCTCAAAATACACTATATATATGATCATGCGAGAGACCGCCGCACCATCCCTTCTTAAATCCGTAGTCAAGATTCCCAGTCTATACTGTACGATCGTATATATTGCACTCTCCTGGGGACGCACGATCTGGTGGTCCGATCAGGGCTACCTGTCCAGCACACCAGTCAAATAGGGAGAACGGGAGAAATGACCGAGTAAAGCTTCATGGTAGACGTCAGGGGAAGAGAAGAAGGAAGGAAGGAAGGAAGGAAGAAAAATCTACGCCTAACAGCGTACTCCCCTAGGCCGAAAGGTGAGTGTTACGGTACTCATTGCACACCAAGAGCGGACCCCGCCAACAAAGCGGCGACCCTAGAAGTGGCTGGCGGAACGCAAGCAAGGTGAACTTAGACGCAAAATGCTCGTATTCGCAAAACTCTCTGTCAAGTAACCGTCGACCCTTGAGATCGATGTCTGAGGAGTGCCCTACTCGTACCGTGGTGTAAAAGTAGGCCACTAAGGGATCAGTCCGCTATGGGCACGGTATTATGGAGGCTCGAGGTTCTTGATATAAGGCTAGCCCTCTTTCAAACAATGAGGTCTGCGGCGTCCGTCTTCTCGACCCTTTGCTCATCGTATCCGGGGGGGTATTTCTCGGCTAGTAACATGGAAATCGATTTCGCGGTCGAAGAGTGCAGCTGCTGGTGCAAGAGATCCACTCCCCCGCTGCGAAAACCATTCAGGTCCGGTGTCGATACAGCGATAACGCTTCCAACACCCTCCCAAAATGGTGGGGGGGGCAGCCTGGAAGAGAGAAAACATGGCCCAGCGATTCTCATAGATTCGCACATATGTTGCTGTATTGATGTGATATGGGGATACTGGGAGCAGTCCTCGAGCTTTTCCGATGAGCGGTTGTGCTTGACATAATTTATCATACGAGTACTGGTAACATAGGAGGAGGGGGTTCAACGAACAAGCCAAACAAAATCAATATTTGTCAAGACACTTTTACTCGAGTATTGTTTGCTGAGCCCCTCGTGTTCGTTGACCCCCCCCCTACCGGTCCATCTCTTATGGTCCACCCGGGACATAGAAATCATGTGCCACCCCGTAAATGATTGAGACGTGGATGACTAAGAAGGCATTATACTGCAACCTCAGTATCATATCTCCCTGCGTAAGTAGGTCACGTAGACGGCTTGCAAATTTACCGCATCAAAAAAAGACTGCTTACTAACTAACCTCTGTCTCAGAAGCTGAGACAACATTTCATTGTCTTGTAGGTCCCGAGATGCAAGCCATTCCAAAAGGAAGGAAGAAATCCTGGGAATGCTTGTGTGATGTTGCACTTGGCGGTAGGGATGAGTTAAGCGAGTTGTGGCGGTGTTCGCACAGGGATTCCCCATGATATCATGCCGTGGATACATGCGCTACGCAAGTGCAGACCGAAAATATGTCCGTCACGTGAACCCTGACAAGGGAAAATTGGCGAACCTTCTTTTCTGCCGTCTGCACAGATATGGCACGTGACGGACAAATCTATTAACCTCACTTGTACCCCACTCTCGAGCTGGGTCACGGAAATCATCGTATCATACAAACCACAATAGGTTTTTGGCGGTTAACAGGGCTGCTGGTACCGGAATCGGTATCATACCAGTTAAGACGCGCCGAGCTCATCATCGCTCCCCAAGCTGTTTTGCCGTTCATACCTCCCTAAAGTGTCCGCACACGTTGGCCTTGGTAGTGTCTAGATCCTTTATAAACGGCGTACGTAAGCCCCGTCTGGAAAACCTTCTCGGGGCGTCCTGTCTCTCATCGGGGAGATACGAGGCCAGGCGGGGGTAGGGTGGATTTAGTGAGTTTTATGGTATCATACCGGCACTCGAGTAGTTTCGTATCTATCGTACAAGTAATCTCCCGGAAGCGGTCACTCGAGCAGAATGCGGTGAGGTTTTATGGGGGGGGCCTTCTCGTGCGAGCAGAAACCCGCGCGGGCTCAGATGCATGGATGAAGAGCCGCTCTGCGCCCCCAATATGCAGATCGAGCACTTTTTGTCGTGAACCGTGCCGTGCCCATACACGGGTCCGACGGTATCATATTATGTTAATGTGATTAGAAGTGGAGGGGTTAACCTCCTAAATGCCGTGTATTCTTGGCAAAAGAACCCTTTTCGATACAGTTGCCCGGGTAATAATGTTTCATCGAAAAAGTTAGACCCTGGACAGGAACCACCTTACCGTTTTTGACCCACCACAAAGCTGTGAAGAAAGGTTTGAGGGGTGGGTGGGGGAGGAAAGTAAATACAAGTGATAGGGGAGATGTTTTCGGCCAAGACAGGGATTATTTTGCCGGTTAACCTGAGTTAACTGTGCGACAACATTATCCCTGGTATTTGCACATTTCGGTTGTCACATTTTTTAAATTTTTTTACAGTGAGAAAAACCCTTTTTGTGTATTGGACTGCTCTTGCTCGATGGTGGTAAATTTATATTTCGAGCAGGTTGTCGCGCTAAGAGTCTCAAAGTAAATCCCTGTAATGATTGCCCTCACGCTAGTCGTCCAGAATTACCTCCTTCGGATTAGGGGGAGAACAGCTCTCTCCTCTGAGACAAATAAAAAGAAATTTACACCACGCCTTACTAGGAGAGGCAACTCCAACGACTAGCTTGGGGGCCAATTATTCCGCCTTTTTGCGGGTACGGTATTCGTGAAAACTCAGGAAAAAATATCGGCACGCTTTGAGTAATTCTCCCTCCCGCCTTTTCAATACCTTTGGGTTGTTTGAGGGATGGGAGGATTGGAGAAGTGCGTAAATATTTTGTCCCCTTTTTTGCGGCGTGAAACCTCGTGGATGGTATTTTTTAAAAGCCCCACCACGGTGATGACAGGAAAATTAGAGCTATCGGGCATCTCGCTGATTTCGCACAAAATTTCGCGAGAAATTATCCCGTTGGAGGCTGATAAGTCAACGCGTCCCGAATTTCTTAAGAATTTTGTCTGGGAGCCAGGTTTTGGTCCGCCACCGCTCTCTTCACCTGGGGCAATGGGGGGCCGGCGGGCGACCAGCAGGGACATCCGGCGGGCGGGCGGGTATGATGGGCAGAAAAGAAGGATTCGCCAAGGTAGGGTAACAGGAGGCACCCCTCGTTACCCATCCGCGTTAGCCGCTCACCTCCGCCGGGTTTCTCGGTATCCCCGCAGGAGACCGTACAGGTACTCGAGTACATGACGTTTTTCAAAGTCTCGGGAACCTGATTTACCTCCTCGTGGTAGTTCCCGCGTCAATTATGATCAGTCCTGGACTTCTGAGACAGTGGAAAAATTTTTTATGCCACCCCTGTCAGTGTCTAAGACACTATGGCGCTGTCTCAGCACGAGTTTTCCTCAGTGGTGGTGTGCAGGTATGATATGAGCATACCAGCACCGTCCTCGAGCACAGTAATATAGTCCTTAACTGGATACGACGAAAACTGGCGGGCGAAAAATAGGGGTATTGAGCATGCAAGAAAGTGAATTCGTCAAAGTAGGGTAACAAAATACCTCTTATTATACCAATCCCTGTTTCCCACCCGCCCTCTTTCGTCGTGCCCATCCCGTCCCCCGCTGAAGACTGTACCCCTCACCAGAACATTTCAGTCTGGATTTGGTGTGGGCGCTCGGATGCGCACGGACGACCCACCATACAAAATCTTAGCCTCCCTGTTTAGGTACTTTTTGAGGGGTATTTTGCAGCTGGTTTAGGCATTAGCTTTGGTTTGCGCAATCTGTCGGCTTGCAGCAATCGACAAAAGTTGCTTGCTGACCAGTGTCTTGGATTTTTTTCATAATCTCAGCAGTTTAGGGGATATGATACCGTAATTGAACTACCCCATTTCTTTTTCCCGCGCCGAGTTTCAAAAATGTCTGCAATGATAGCGGTGTATTACGATGTGGCTTGACGCGAGTGACCGCCTATGATCAGCCAACAAATTCGTGCGCAGAGACCCTTGACGAATTTTTCGGGAGTGTTACACCGAATGAGACAAATCATTTCAGCTTATTCCCCCTTGCCTAAGAATTTGACTGGTCGTGCTGGTGGTTCTCTACGAGTACGAGTACAGTACGGCAGTCCCGCGTGTGTGAGCTGACTTATTACTTATATCTTTTCCTTTTTTTTTTTCTTCTTCACCCGCTCCCCAATCGGCGATGGATGATGGAGATTACATGCTGAAGGAGATACTCGAGTATGGGATTCCAAACCAAGCGAAGGGCTATGGGGGAGAGGGTGGGAGGAGGAGGAGGAGGAGGAGGAGTAGCTCTAAATAGCACTTTCGAGTTATGTACTTGTGTAAAGTGCCTTGTATTAAATGCAGCCGTTCTCTCGGTAACTCTCATGTATGGGTATCCCAATTATTCTCCACGATGCTCGACGGCCCGCGCGCGACTACGAATGAGGACAAAAGAGTGTCCGAGCGCTGGGGTTTTGACGATAGGACGGCAACGGGAATAGTATTCTGCCTGGATGGGAAGAGAGAATGGTTCGCAACGCCACCTAACAGCACATTAATACTGGATGACGCAGTATGGTTCGGCTTGCTGGCGAGGTATTCTTGCTGGGGGGCGGCTCTTCAAGGAAGGGAATTATGGGCACAGGTACAGCACAGTTCCTTTAGGATGATAGGTGGAGTAACTTGAACAACGAGATCGAGAAAAATCAAGCTATTAGCAATAGAAGCGCTGCTTCTATTGGTACTAGGTACAGTATAACCAATATGTACACAAAAGCTACGCCAATCAGGAGTACCGAACCAAAGGAAGAGAGGGGATTGGGTGAAGTGTCATTGATAACAGTCTGACAAGTCTAGAAAATGTTCCTAATAGAAATCCTGAACTGATAGAAATAAAGAACAAATACCTACACGGAACCCCGTATTTCGATCTCCAGCTTAATTCCCCTTACTTCGCCATGCAATTTTGCGGGAGTAACGGCCCTGGCCTTCCTTCATCTTTCCAATCCGAATACGCCTCTCAGCTTCCTTCCCATTGACTGTATGAGTTCTAAGAATGTGTGCCTTCAAGTTATCCTCTCTTGTGAACCCCTTGCTGGAATACTCGCAGTCCTTCTCCGGGCAGAATTCCCTCTTTGCTGGGTTGTGTACTATCGTGGTTCTAAGATGTCTCCGGAGGTCTGTGGTCCGTTTAAAATGCACACCGCACTCTTTACATGAGGTGGGTGGGCGCTCTCGCTGTGAAGTTGCGTTATCTTGCTTATTTTGTTGGGAACGGCGATGGTTTTGGGGCGGCTGGTGCTTGGGGGGGGTGATAGGGTAGTTGGGTTGGGGGTTGAAATCTACGTCGGCAAGAATAGGAGGCGTGTTATTCGGTCTGCTTGTGAAATGGGTTTCCGTGTAGTGTCTATAGTGGCAAGCATGTTAGCCTGTGAACTTAGATTTTGGCTTGGGGTCGGTTTGGGGAGATACCCGCTTTTCCAATCGGTATCAGGTAAGCTCTCAGGAGTAGACGGATGCAGGCTAGGATCGATGTTGCCGTATGAGGCTCCATGAGAGGATTGGGGTAGGTTGGTATCCCCACCACGGTAGTAGTCTGTAGAAACAAGGGGGGGATTCTTCTCCGGGCTAGTGGGATAACTCTCAATGGATACGCCAATTTCCGCAGCACCTTGGATGGGGAGACCCGGCTCCGCTGGGGCCAATATTTTTTGGTTACCCTGGAAGCCAGCGAGATGTTGGACTGCAGCTTCATTCGGCCAACGCCAGTCTGTCGTAGGGTAGAGGGGCGGCGTAAGTAGGGGTTGGTGCTGCTGAATGCCAAACCATACTTCCGCGGGATGGTTCTGGTCGTTGTTAGCTGCTGAGATACGAGGGCGGTTGGTTATAAGCAGTGGGAAAATGGCTTACAAACTCAATCGGCTCATGACTAGGATTGAGTGGGGCATAATGTAATGCTTGCGGGTTAACGGGTCCATAGCTTCCGGATGGACGTGTCATAATTTCCTGAAGCTCCCGCATGGAAATGTAGGGTCGAGGTCCGGCGTTGTACGGAATTGCACGTGGAGTATCGACAATTGGGTATCATACAAGTTGGGTGCCGGGGCGAATAAGGCACACTGGAAGAGAGTAGAGGGACAGAGGGACAGAGGGGTAACTTTATTATGTAGACGAATTTTCGAACTGGACAATTTTTGGTGAATCGTTTGATTTCAGGAGGGGTGAAGCGGTCATCGCGGGCTGGCATATCTTTAAGTATTCCTCCTCCAGATATTCACTGGAGGGTTCTTTCAAAAATCCGCTTCGCTGGCAATGTGGTGGGATCCGGGAATTTGTTTCTCTAACGCTGATGCAGGCGTTTGCTAGCTCATCATAGCTTGCCTGCCAGCAAAGTCTTTGGAGTCGTGACAGGAATTGTGACAGACGAAGGAGAGCCGACACGACCACACCCTCTCAAAAATCCCCCTGTAACATTTGCCAAATACCTGTTTTTCCGTCCTGAAAGTTCCTTGTACCTGACGAAGGGGAAAATGGAGGGAGGTGAAAAAAAATTTGGCCAACACCGTGTTCGGCCCATCGGGGTGGAAAAAAAATGCCGTTCTTGATTTTTCTTCTTCTCTGAGATCAAAGACTTTTGACCGAAGATTAGACCACAAGCCGTATTCAGGCAGTGGGAACCCTATCGGCCATTCTGATAAAAACAAAAATCCATTGAGAGGACTGCAAATCTGGTTATAGTGAAGCAAGTACAATGTCAGGATATTTTGTTTAGAAAGGGACCAACACTCGATACCAAGAAGTTTGTATTGGCAAAGTCATGTGCATATGAACAGACCAGGTTTCGGAAGTTCACTCAGCACTTTCCGCAGGCAACAGAGCGACTCGCATGTGTTGTTCATCACCTGTCCACCGTGTCCTGGCGTGGGCATGAGAGTTGGCATACTGAACAACGGTTTTATTCTTATCCCGCTCGAGAGAGGGTGGGATTGTGCTGGCTTCGCATTTCTCTCACAAGTGTCATATCATACCATACCTCACAGCTATTTTGACTATGGTACCAAGGCCTCCCACTGGAAACTCCAAGTCCAATTTTGTCGTTTGTTGGGTGGGATATGGAAACTGTACGAGTACTCGTACGAGTATGATACTGATATTGACGGTATCCGTGTTGACCAATAGCCAAGATTTTATAAAAAGCGCCACAGATTTTCATCCTATCATTTTTAAGTAATCTACTCCTCCACTAAATCATTTGCTGGCTCGATAGTTGATTTGGGCGCCTGTCGCAGCCCATCCCTAACCCCTGGCGAACCAGGCGTCCCCCCCCCAATCGGGTTTACTCTGTTTTTCCCCGCAGGCAGCAGGAGGATATCTGAGCTCTGTGGTGAACGAGTATGGTGGGTTAGCTTGGGACAGAAAGGGCGGTATCCGGAACTGGGAGGGATGGGGGGGCAAGTAACGAACCACAGAAATAACGGGAATAAAGAGAGGGGGGAGAAAACTCTTCACAACGCGTCAAACTTGTGCTTGTATACGAAACCCGGTATGGCGAAAGCTACGGTAAGCACGAGTAGAGAGTATGAGATGAGGAGCGAGATGGGGTAAGTTTGGATTTGGACTTGGGTAGGCAAGAGTGAGTTGTTTGCTACTCATCAGCTTACATGGAGTCTCCCATTCCGCAAGTTTTTCTTGCCCCCCTCAGGTTCTGGGCCAACAACCGAGCGTATCATAATTATGGTCTCTCAAATTGTTGCGCTTACCCAACGGCACAACCCCCCCCTCCCCCCTTCCAGCAAGCAACTACTCTGCAACAACGATGCCTTCAAGGAAGAGTAGCCACCTCACAGACTTTGGCCGTTTTCTGTCATTCAAAGACATGTTTAACTACCGTAAAATCTCATGAAAGTCGGAATGGCGCTAGCGAGGATTTTCTTGAACTTGCCCAATCGCCGCTCTCTATTCGTTTAAACTGTGGCGATTTGGCGGTCTTCACGCCCTTATATTGGCTCGTTTTCCTTGGCTTCCCTTTGGGTGCCTTTAGTTCTGATCCGACTTTCGTGGGGTGATACGGTATGGCACACTACTATTAGGTTTTCAACAAGAAGGTTTACGGCAGCGATTTGGACACTGTTGACTTCAATTGAAAGGCTGGGCAAAGATGTAAAGATGAATTTCAATATCCTAACCGGAGAAATATTCTCACCAAGAAAACCATTGGGAATAAAAAACAGGAAAGACTGATATGACCCAAATACAGGTAACGGAGGAAAGAGAGACAGGTTGGATGATAAACGAGAACAACTAACAAAGGGAAAACAAGCTGCCTTTTATCCTTCCCTGGATCATGCTGGTCCACTTCCGCATACTTCCAACGTATGCTGTGTTCTCCATCACGTTCAATTTCACTACCGCCCATTTTGTTGCTTTGGCCGAGGATAAGAGGATTTGACTGAGGGTATGTTCTGACCGAGGACATTCGGTATTTCCATATGATAGGGGTAACGCCCTAACATGGAGTTGTCGCAGGTATCATCGCAGATGTTGTCGCATATGATGTTTGATGTGTAGGACTAACCAGTAGTCAAACATAGAGGTGTTGGAGTAGTTGATACGCCAAGAGGGTTGGGGTTGTGAAGTCGTTGCCATAGGGGAAATATGCGGTGAGCAGCCAAGAAATACTTCCGTCCAACATTAGGTATGAGAATGGACAGAGAGTGGTGGTTACGTGTTGTCAGCATATAGCCGGGAGGTATCGTCGTAGCACTCAGAGAGGCTATGGGTAAGGGAACTATCCCTATATGTAGCTAGTTCAGGGGATTCCCGAGAGAGAGGGAACGAAGACAAGGAGACCTCCGAGCAACAGTGGAAAGTCTCTGAGTTTCTGAGAGGGTTTCAGTTCCTGGGTCGAGAGATCATCGACCAGCGAGTTTCCATCATCTCCATCTCACCAGCATTGTTGACTTTAATCTGCTCTCAACCATTGACCTTTCTGCAAACTTCTTGGGGACCAACTACCGATTGTTGTGATCAAACCCAAAGAGGTAAGAATAATAACTCCACGGTGAGGCTAACAGAGACCACTTCAAGCTTACCAGATAACTGGTTCATCCTCCATCGTGAGTAACCATTTAACCGTTTGCGATTGCCCGAAAATAACGCCACCCCCCTCAACCGAGGATCCACACTACGGTACGGCACACTACGGTATACCAGCCGACCCTGACATCCTTCGAGATACGGTCGGCCTTGTTACGTGGCAGGCACAATGTCTGAAGACAATCATAAAGCACCGGCAATTTTTCTTTGGATTATAGCGGTACTGCCGTTTATGCTCTGCTCTTCGTTGTCGTGATCCACTTGTATGTATTCGTGGCTTGGTTAAAACTAGTGTGGGTGTGTAAGGAGAGCCAGCAAAGGTTGGGTGCACAAGAACACCAGCTTTATAGCTCTCAGCTCAACGAACAGTAAACCTCGGATGCTAATAGCTAGTGGATGGTAATACATATCCCGCCTATGGTCTCCCTAGGAGGGCCATCGTATGTTGTACTGTACGGTACGGGTGGGTTTGTATTTTTTTCGCCTATATTAACCAAACTAGGAGTCATCGACGTGCGGGACACACAGGTTGGGGCTCATGATCGCAGAAGGATATTTGATTTGCAAACTGGTGACGGTAAATGATTTGAAAAATTCGATGAGAAATGCGGTCGTCCAACGGGGATTCCCCAAGGCGCAGTGGACGGGGTGTGGTTCAAATTCCCCATCGTAAGGGAATCATACATACTACAGTGGATGGCTCTCCGCAGATATTCAGAACAAATATCCTAGATTCCAGCCGGCTATACTAAACTAACGGACTACTGTCGAAAAGGGTTGTTCTGCTTTCCCCATGTCCGTGTTGGCGGGATATAGTGTTCCATTAGCACAAAATCTCTAGGAGGTTTGCCGGTATCGAAATACATTTAAGGTGTATCAATCTCGGTGCAGGGTCCTCTATAAAGATAATCTTGGTGACTTGATGGCCCACTACTGTGCTCTACTGCGGCAGGAATTCACGGGGTATCGTACAGTAGACATGGAGTTGTCTAGTAACCCCCCAAATCCCTTTACGGCCTAGCACAGCTTTCTGTACAGTACTAGTACATTTTGTAGCTGTACCGTAAGAACTCGAATAATTGGACTCGGTCTCATATCGTTGGCCTTTTCCTCTCTTAGTAAGGACAAGAATTTTTTTTTTTTTTTTCTGTCTCGGAGGAGGGAAGGGGGCTACGTTTTCGCAGTGTTTTTTGCCCCCTTTCCATACAAGGAAATTTCGGACGACATGAAACCGGGTCGAATTATTCGAGTTCTTACGGGTATTAGTAAGGTAATTTCTGGGTCACTGAGCGCCGGTATTAGATACTAAGAGCAGCTGATCACCCCAACAACCCAAGAATAACTTAGTAGGTTTGAGGAACGATGGGGTTTTTAAGGACTCGCTTCAGAATAGTCGGACGGGGGCATGATATCCGGGCATCTATACCCGAGTACAGTAAGGTATACTCGTTATAGTGATATAATATCGAAGTAGCAATACCGGTTCGGCTATTCACCGATAGCTAGCTATGATACAATAAATTTTTATTGAATAATCACTCCTTCTAATCGCACAATGAGATTAGCATTAAGCTTATGGTCTCCTCCCGAGTAACCTTGAGGTGGCCTGTGAGGGCACGATTTGGTAACCCTAACCCACACCGCTAGCTTTCAGCTCTTTTGCCCTGGTGGTTTACATGCGTATTATATAAGTATGATATTGTAGATATCATACTACCGTAAGAACTGGAATAATTGGGAATCTCGCTAGGAGGTTCGAGTTGTTTCTCCTTTCTATTTGCCTCGGCCGAGGGCTGAGGGAGAGTCTTTTCACTGCTGTTTCTCCCCTTGTTCTAAAGGGGAAAATTCCAGACATCCTAGCGCCATTCCCAATTATCCCAGTTCTTACGGTAACAGAGCTGAGTTCTTTTATCTTCGGGTACGCTTAAAGCCCAATAGGTCAATGCCGGCACGGCATAGCGGGCGCCGGATCTCTTGCTAGTCTCCGGAACAAGGAGCGGTACTGCGTGTCAATACCGGTATCTGAACTGGCCAACAAATGTGAACTGTCTAAGTGCTTGTACGGGTATTGGGGGGATTCGAAGATCTCGATACTGGGTTACCTTCTTTCGGATAAGAAGGTTTGTGGTGTCAGTTTTCTCGACCTTTGATTGCCGTGTCCAGGAAGGTATACTCAGGTCAGAAATGTAGAAACCGGTTTCGCAGTCGAATAATGTAGCTGTGGGCTGCTGGCGCATGAGCCCCCCCCCCCGCCCCAGGACTCAGCGAGTCCGGTGTCGACACAGCGATAACATCCTAAACGCCGTCTAAAATTAAGGGGTAGTGGAGAAGAAAGAAAATATGGCTCATAGATTCGAATGACGCACGTAATTGGACTGGCTTTGCACTTTTTCGTGGTGGTGTCTTCGATAAATTTCATTATCCTTGCGATGCCGACCCGGCCTCAACAATGTGTAGAGATGTTGGTTCCCTCACCTTTGTTGCATTGATGTGGTGATTGGGATACCGGGGTCAGTCATTGAGCTTCTCCAATGGATGATTGTGTTTAAGATAGCTGATGCGATCGATTATGGAAGAGAGGAGGGGTTCATGATGTTGTACTTTCCTGAAGGGGTATGTTATGCAATTTGCATGCTGCGATGCTGCATTCGGTGACCACCCCATTGCTCGAGCCCGGCAGTCTCATACCGTAAGAACCCAGATAGTCGGGCCATCTGCTATGTAGTCAGAAATTCCCTTCTCTGGAAAGGGGACAAAAAACACAGCGATAACGCAGCCTCTTCTTCCCCCCTTCCTGGGCAAAAAAAGCCCCTTGGCCTTACTGGGGGAGGGGGGCCGATTGGCGTGGCCCCAGTCCAATCATTCGGGTTCGTAGGGTATCTGATCTCCCAAAAGTAAGTAGGGTGAACAGAAGTGGAGGAAAGTGCGTACATGCTATTTTCCACCAATGCCACCCCGCTTCCAAAAGTGTTACTTGCGAGTGCTTGCGGGGTTTGTGTGACCAACAGCGTGGCCGAAGCGTGCCGTCCGCGGGGGAAAAGGTGAAGAGTTACAGTGAACGGTTTCCGTGGAGATGTGGAGATGTGGAGATATTCCCCAGCGCTCGAGGGAAACCCATTGGCTTTTGCGATGCTTGCTTATTTAGCTGGGAAGTCAGGTTACAGGAGGAGTATGATACCAGATTGCCATTGCGGTATGATAGATCGAAAAGTTTTGAGGGCGATTGTAGGCTGAGTCATTGAGTCAAGTTTTTTTGCTTATTTTTGGTGGCTTGGGGTGGCTAGTACAAGTACCGTGCCGGTGCCTTAGCCCACATATTTATTTTTCCAAATTATGGCCTTTCGTTAGCATCGTAATAATCCCCTAGGTCAACATCTGTGATAACCAGGCTCCTTTAGGTCACAAATAAGTCTGCATGGGCTATATTGGGATTCGGTCTCCCTTAATATCCTACGGAGTTCCAGCTCTATTATACTTCTCCCTTTGCAGCTTATATCTGCTGCTCAGTTAGGTAACTTCGACGAGAAAACGGGGAGGCAGGGCGTTCCTAGATATCGATCGGTACTGTGGTCGCAGGAGGCAACTTGTATCATACCCTACACTGCTATTACCAGGCAACCATTCTATGCAACTATCATCAAAACACGTTAGAGGTTGTAGGTGGACGGTAGGGCGTTACGGTCGATTTCAAAACTTGCGGGAGTCTGGTGGGCTCGGATCGTTTAGGAGTGTGATGGAGAAGGTTTTCTAGATATGGCATTCCTCTGTTATCAGGGGAGTGTGCGAAGGGACAGGGATATGCGCGGAGACACGGAGATAGGTGTGGTAATCCATGAGAAAGTCAGGATGCTTTGATTGTGTTCTATTTATACACTTGTCCTTCCCTTAGTTTAGTTGAGATACGGAGAAGAGGGGCTGAACGAGGGAACGAAGTTGTTGACTATACCTTCCCTACCTTTCCTGTACAGTCCCCAGGTTTCGAGTGAGCACCTCACCCTACCACTGCGACATATATCTGCCACCTTAATAAAACAAACGGTGTACTATTATCATATAAATGCTTTCCGCTAAATACAGAGTACAAGGATGGTACGGTACTACGCATTGGAGACTGGAATAATTGGACCTCGCACAGGGACGTTAGAGCCACCCCTTCTCCTCCCGGTAATAAGGTTTGTCCTACTCGAGTATTTTTCTTCTTTTCTTTTTATTGTCCCCCACGGAGGGCTGAAAGTTGGTTTGTTCCTCTCTGTCTACCCCCCTTAAACCAAAGAGGGAAGTTCTGGACGTCCTGGAGTGTGGGTTAATTATGCCCCCCCCCTCTTATGGTGCTCCGCTTATGGTACTCCTCTAGGTAGTCCACCCGGGCCAATTATATTCTTTCCGGGTAAATCATGCCCCTTCTCAGTGTCTCGAAGGTTGGAAGCTCCGGGTACCATAAAAGCGCAACACTCGAAAAAGATCTTACCGCTGCCGTTATTTCCCGGGGTGCAGGCAATGGTCGAAAGACTGCCAGCACCGATATTGTTAGGGCGCGGATGCTTCTATGATGGTCATGTAAAGCCCACTAAATTCTTACACTGATATTAACCATAAATGGTGTCGACAACGATAGTCCAGCTTTGTGATTGGCATACGCAATATCGCAGATGTCGCTAAAGACACCAGCTTCTTGGAAGACCCTCCCGGATGATACAAGCATAGTTCCCGGTAGCAGATCACTGGCGAGGTTAGCGATGATGCAGTACCTGGTTAAAAAAAGGAGTGGGCAAAAAATGAGACGGGATTATGAGGCTTCGATTGGAGTGTTTGGCGGCCCGATGCAGTTGATTTTCCTGTTACTGGCAGGTGTCTTCCGGGGGTTTCCTACTGTACAAGTAGGCTGTACCTTACCTATTCGACAAAAGGAAAAGCCACCCTGCGGCCTGCACAACTCTGGAAACTCCTGGAATTGTGATTGGGGCTGAGTCATTCCAGATGCGAAGTACGGGCTGTGACCAAAAGTCTTGAGAATGAAACTGGACGCTTCCGACTGGCCATGCAACAGGAAGTAATCTTACCATGCAGAGTGAGAATGAGGAAGAACCGGGTACGAAATTTGGACATTGGAGGATTGTAAATGGTGTCTGTAGGGACGAATAACTAAGCTATGCATAGATCTCCCGATACCATTTCAGATATGGCCGGTAGTACTATTATCTTGATATGTGGGAGCAAGCGATTTCCGTGGAAGTATTATATCGATGCTGGGCTGTAGCCTAGTATGGGGGCCAGAAAGTATGCAGTCTCCACCGTACCCTCCGTGAAACTGGGCCAGTGATCAGCAAGCGAGCAAGTAATTTTTCGTCGTCCTACTTTAATGATTTCCTCTTCCCCCCCCTCAAAATACAGTACCCCTGCCCGTCACCGGTCCAGATGGTACCATAATACGGGAGATCGGTGGCCTCTCTTACACTTTCCCCCGGTCAATGCGCAACCCCACTTAAAAGTCCTCTCTATTCCTAATCATCTGTAATATTTATTAATCTGTATGTTTGTAAGAATGGAACGAGGTTGGTATCCTAACGCTAATACTGCAACCTCTCTGGAATGTGCAGCTATGACGTCCTGCTATCGTTGCCCCCTAACGGGCATGGGCTAGAATCAGGCTGACGCAAATACTACGAGCCAACACTTCGAGTGATATAGGAAAACTTGATCTTTTATTGCTGCGGGGGAGACTTGAGACAACCCCCATGGGCTTTTTACAGGGCTCTTTGGAAGTCCCAAATACCTAAGCTGACCTTTCAGCTAGTATGAAACTCTGTAATCCGGTAAAAACTTTATCCAACGGTAGGGCTTTCATCTTAGACACTGCGAACTCATGGCTTAAAGGAGGGGTAAGTATGCAAGCATCATCCTAGGTGATCAAAACCCACCCCCTCAAAAAATCTGTGAAAAATCAGGAATTGGGGGCCTTTGGGGGGTTATCAGGTCATTCACTCTGGTTCTTTCAACTGAAACGGGGGATCAAAGCAACTTCTCTCGAGGGTGTGTAAGGTCGTTGTTGTTGTTGGTTTGGACTTGCAGGCCTCTCACCTTCTTATCGGCCAATGCCTTGCAATGCAGTCGCGGGGGGGCCGGGGGGGCCGCAATCGAGTGTCCTGTGTGGTTCCAGATTTCCCACCATAGTGGGGAGAAAGAGGCTCCACAATGTGGTACAAAGCCAACCAAAGCAGAGCACCGTAAAACTTGGTACAATCCACCATTAGCTTATTGGGGGGAACCGCTGCATCGACCTACGATAGGATTAGCTCGAAAGGTTACCAGAATTGCGAATAACGGCTAATGGGATCCAATGTACTCAGCATGCTTAGGCTGTAGCCTCGTCAGGAAAACACTAAGGCCCTGTTTGGCAACTGCGCAACCGTTCCCTATGCAAGAATGGTTTTCCTTCCGTTTCGAAATGGTCACTTTATATGGGGAACAGCCGACGAACGGAAAGGTCACAGCGTTGCCAAACAGGCCCTAATCCTTCTTGTGGGTTTTTGTCTCTGAGTACGGATATTAGAGCTCAGTCGGAGATGGTAGGTTATACGATATTTTATGGTATAGCTATTAGGCTCCTGTGAACCTGATTTTGTACAATATTTCCAGAGAAATTATCTTGTTGGAGTCTAGTAACTAAGACGTCCCAAAATTCTAAACATAACGTCCCGAAAGTCTTGGCACGAGTGATGGGAGGTGACGGAATGAACTCTTTTGAGTCGGAGGTTCACAATTTGGGGGGTTACACTAAATGAGGCTCTGTCCCCCCCCTTCGCTTAAGACACTCTCATACTGGAGTTGTCTGGTTGCTATCTCACAATTGAGCGAATTTATTTATGAACTTATCCTTTCTCCTTCCCTTTACTCCATGATCGGGTATTTCACTTGGACGTGAGATTCATCTTAAAGGGGTTGTGCGGTTCCTCACTAAGCGAAGGGCAAGACAGTGTTGACTCTTAAAGGAGGTGAGAGTGGGAGAAGGAGGTGTAGCGCGCGAAATATCACTCTCCAGTAATGTGTTTGTGTGGGGCGCTTTGTACAGTACTGTGGCTCCCTCTTAGCGGTCATGCAAATGGGAATTGGACGGTATTCCCCACAATTCAAACACTCCCACAGTAGAGAGCGGAAGGGTGTTCCAAAAATTGGGGATTGTTTATTGGATTACAGCGGGAAAGATATTTCGACTAGGTAAAAGGAGAATGGTCAACCGAAACCCCACAGCTACTGGCTGGCGAATGCGGTTAGGTGGTCAATGAGGGTCCCGTAACCGTGAAGTGCATCTTGGTAAAAGAAATTATCGGTGCAGGTGCGGTATGATACTCTGCCATACAGTTCCACTGCATGAAGACATGTGAAACAACTTAAGGAATAAAAATTGGAGAAAGGGGAGCCATCAGCATAAGAAGTTGGGATCAAGGTGGAGTACTCTCATTGGTGATAAAGGCACTGCACAATATTTATTACCGTACCTAAGGTACAGTACACCGGTCGAGAAGCGACCACGCCAAGAGACACTTGGGAGGGAATCATCCGTAAAAAAAAAAAAAAGTGGAATACAGCTAGAATATTCCTACTGGCAAAAACACCAATCTGGTAAAAACAAAGAGTAAATCCCTATACTGGCCCGTACCATCCCTAAACCCAACCCCGGTTACCCCGCGTTGCAACTTCGGCGAGGAACTGTCACGGCCTTCCCTCAACCTTCCACCACTGAACATACCCCGCAGCTTCATCCTCACTGAATTTGTGAATATTCTCAAGGTGTGGCCTCAAGTTGTCCCATCTAGTGAACCTCTCTTTGGAATACTGGCAGCCCTCGACTGGGCAGAGGGGGCCCTTCGGTGTGCTATGCGCTCTAGCAGTCTTAAGATGTCTTGCGAGATCCCCCGGACGCCCGAAAGTTTTACCGCACATTGCACACTTCGCGGGTGGGTCCTTCCGCTGTGCTGGTTTGGTATTTAACCGGCTTCGTTGCTGGGAAGGGCGGCGTTTGTGGGGCGGGTGGTGGCTGGAATGGGTGGTAGGGTAGTCTTGGTTGGAATTGGGATCTATTCCCAGCTGCAATTGAGTGGGAGGGGTGTATCCCAGGTTATTAGAGGAACTGTCCTGCATGTGTTGTCTGTAGTGGAAAGGGTGTTATCTTGTGGGTCTAGATTTTTGTTTCGGGTCATTGTAGGGGGTTACCTGCTGTCTTGGTCTGTGCTTCGGTTCCCACCCGACAAGCTCCCAGAGGTAGACTGATAGGCGTCAGGATTTGTGCTGACGTATGAGGCTCCATGAGGGGGCTGGGGCAGCCCGACAGCAACATCGGGGTAGAACCTTCCAATAACACATGGTGTGTTCTGCCCTGAGCTAGCCGTATCACCCCCATCGGTGTAGCTAATAGCGTCACCAGCACCTCTGGTGGGAAAGGTTGCCCCAATTGGTTCCCATATTTGTTGCTCGTGGAGCTCGCGAGGCTGCTGGGCCTCAGTTTCATCCCAACTCCACCCTGCCCTGGGATAGGTCGATTTGTACTGCTGCTGTATGTCAAATACCGCCTCATCAAAACCCTTTTGGTAGTTGTCAGGCACCGAGTTTTGATGGCTGTCGAATTCAGCGAGAGGGCAACCCGGAAACTCAATCGGCGGATGACCAAGGGTATGTTGGGTATGGGGTATTTGCAGACTGCTTGGGTATTCGTACCCTCCAGATGGATCTTCTGTAGTCCCCCGAAACCCCAGCCCGGAATTGCAGGGTTGAGGTTTGGAGCGGTAACACATTGCAGGTTAAGTATCGAGAGTTGAGCACAAACTGTGCAGTATCCAGGGGAGATCTGGGCGAACAAAGTATACAAGAAGAGTGTAGAGACGTGGAGCGCCGGGGAGAATGAAATAAATAAAGTTTCGCGCGGTATTGACCTTTAGTAAATAGTTGGATCTAGTAAAAATGGGAATGGGGATTTCTGGGAATATGTGCTCAGTCTCCTCCAGATATCCATCTAGGATTCCTCTACAACCGCACTTTATCCACAGCAGAGCACACCTCGAGACTTCTCTTTGGAGATTATCGCAGGCGTTAGCTGACTTATGACTTGTCCATAGCTACCCCCCCCCTCGACCACGGGCCACCACTCAATTTCTATTACTCCCCAAGCAGGGGAAGGGGAAACTGAAACCGCGCCAGAGGCAGAAGGGCCAATCCAATCCAAATGACTGGAATTCTGCCACCCCCCCCCCCGACAAATAGCTTGTATTATTCATATATCATATCATACCCTAGAAATGAAAAATAAAACCAGCAAACCCTCGTCTTTCTCGATCCTCAATTCCAACAACCCCGCACAGGCGGAATAAAAAGCACATGAATAGTTTCCAAAGTCTCCAAAGAGTATTTCTGGGGCACCTGAGGTTCGGGGATAGTCTACTCGCAGGCGCTCTACATATTCACCGAGTCCACCGTGTTGGGTAGATATGCGAGTGATAGCACACTAGACAACAGCTCCCACCCTTATCATACTCGAACGGTGACGAATTATGTCGGGAACTAGTTTCTACTATGATACTAAAATATCTAAACTGCGCGTGATTCCTCGAGCCGAATAGGGAAATACCACTGACAGGCGTGTAAACTAGCGGCTAAGATTTCGTAGACATGACCATAAGCTTTTCTCTCCATGCGTTTCCAAGCCATCTACTCTTAGATCATCGGTAGCGGTTGTTCAAGAGTTGTTGTAACCCTCTGTCACACAATCTGTCACCAAGACTTGGCGAATAAGATACCATGTTACAGTAAGAAGTCGAATAAGCAGACTATGTGCTAGGTATGATGGTCAGACCCCCCTGAAAAGGGATAAAAAACATACCAGAAAATCTGCTTTCCGAGGAATATAAAAAGAAAAAACACCAGACCACGCTGGGAAGGGAAACTCCAACGTCTTAGCACGGGGCCCACTTGCCCGAGTTCTTACGGTACCACCTACCGGTAATCAAAAACACTTCATTTGTCATACAATCAGCAGGAGAAGATGCTCAAGTTCTCTAGTAAACGAGCATAGTAGATTAACTTAGATAAGAAAGAGCCATATCTAGAGCTGAGAAGGATGGAGGACAAGTAGTGAATCTCGGAAGGGACTTAAAAAAGAACAAAACAATTCATAGGCCATGTTTGCCTAAAGCTACGATAGCACGAGGTGATAAGAGCGACGGAATAAATTTGAACCTAGACTTTGGTGAGCGGAGGTGGGTTACTACCCCCCCTCACAGGGCCTCAAATGTGTCAGTTTCCCGGTAGCTGCTTGGCTAACATCCAAACTTATTCACCAATTGCAGCTGTTTCAACTATCCAAAGATGCGTTTATCTAGACCATAGCACACACATCGAAGACTAATATTCTTAGAGATAAAGAGTCTAGACCATGTGGCGTTGCAGGCGCAACGGCGGAAGGTAGAGAAAGTACGATACAGGCGCGATACATGTTCAAATTGTAACAACACTTTTGAGCCTTTTTACCATCTCCTAGGCGTCAAGGAATTTTGTTTGTTGTAGTGATCTACTTGCTAGCAGTCGCCATGTTGAGAGCAGGGCGAGTGAGTCAGAAGACCAGTGGTGCCTGCGATGCGCAGGTGCAGACTCCGGAATGTCGATCTCGCATGGTGTGCGCGTGGATACCGGTTTCCCGCTTCGGGATTTCGGTTCCCTTGGGCCCCTTGAACCCGCGACTTAGCCTCCAGGATTCTTAGCGCATGAAAGCACCAAATTTCCGGCCCGGGTAACAGTTGGCCGAAGGTAACACATATCCCGCTCCGGGGTTCGCTGCGAGAGCGGTCGCGGGTAGTAGTGTATGTGGGGGTTCACACTCCGTACTCATACCAACCCAACAGAGGGGAGCTTCCGTCCTGTAGGATTGGTGGTTACAGTACGGCTCGGGATCGGTCGATGCCAGGAGGAGATAACAGACTTCCTGTCTCTTGCTAGTCTCTAAAACGAGGAGCGGCTTGAGGATAGTAATCTGAATTGAACAACGAATATTAATTGAGGAGGGCGGTAGAAATCCCTGGAAGAGAATGTCGACTTTTCGTAATGATACCGAAAACGGCGCCGTGCAATAGGATAATCGGTCATATAAGAGCCCATTTGCGGTCCCTCATACAATGTCCGAGATCGCGCGCGGGCCGTCGTGCCGCAGGTTTTGTATGATAGAAACTGGGATAATAAGATCTCTAGCTAAGACGTTAGAGTTGCCTCTCCTAGTAAGGCTTGTTGTACTTTGCTTTTATTTTTATTTGCCCTAGCCCGACTTCAATCCAAAAACGGGAATTCTGGACGTCTTAGCGTGAGGTCTAATTATCCCATTTTCTACGGTCTCTCCTCCTTACTCACTGGGAGTGGAGCCTAGCGCTCGGCAAAAGAGCGCCAACCCTGGAACACAAGCAAGAAAAAAGGACAATTTACACCCGAAACGGGTGAGCTATCGAGAGCAAGCGCTGACGGCCGCGGTCTCGGCTAGTTGTACATAGTACAGTACAGCTTCATTCACAAAGTCCTCGTACTCTTCCGAGTACCCCCAGCCCTTGGAGACTCATTTCTAACCACCCCCTCTCATAATTCGACAACACAAATTGTGATAATGGTTTACAATACTTCTAGAGGCATATGTAGGGACAGTCATCTAGAAGACTCTTTTTATTCTCTTGTCAATTGGTACAGTTCTGGAGGTACAAGGGAGGCTAGGAGAACTTTGTGAACGAGGCTGTACTTTGGAACTGTACAGCACTAGTGCTTGAATCAGAGATAAGTTTTCTAGGATGTTGGAATCCCCTCTCCCGGCTATACGAGAGGGAGCCACCGCAAACAAAGCTCGACAGAATAAAAGGGATATACATAGCCTTACCAGGAGGGTCAATTAAAACTTCCTAGCCCACTTACTTTCTGTTCGAGGTTTCACGCTATTGCAAGTGAGGGGGAAATCTATCGACTCGCAATTGATACCATATAAGCTAGCGGTTCCACCCACCAATTTTCAGAGTAAGGCATCTTGGAAATGCACATTAAATCGCAGCACCATTGGGGAAAGCCCATCCAATTCACGTGCCCTACCTCAAGTGTCTCCTGTTGGGGTTTGTAGATATTGCTTAGAGGTGGGCAAAAAATGGAAATAAAGTCGATTAAGTGGAGTATGATATCATATGGGTGCTGTTATGCGGGGAACGTATTCGTGCCTAACGAAAGCACTAAAGAAGGAGCGAACTAGAGTGGGATCACGAAAGACTCTGAGTGCAAAACAAGTGCAGGGATGAAGGATCGATAGACTCTCTCACTCTCTTCCTCCCATGCTAGCTAAGAACAAACTAGGAGATATATATCTCCGTCAAAACAACAAAAATCTAACATGCGCGAAACTAAACAAACTCTAAAGAAACACATGAGGCTGACAAAAGAAAAACTCCTGCAATCTAGAACTCTCCATGATCCATTGTGATCCATGGAACCTCAACCTCAACAATGCCAATGCGCAAACTTCTGTATACCTAGGGAATGAAAGAAACCATAAAACCAATACCCTATGCCAACTGGCATAGAATGCGAAAAGAACAAAGCCTCTGCTAGGTGCAGTACCGTAGGAAACCACAAAGACAGATACCCTGTATCCTTCCGTCTTCTAACCACATACCTGTAAACCTGCATAACCGCAACCCTTCATGACCGCAAACCTTCATAACCCCATGCCCTATAGGCCACTACCCAACAGAACGTACCAATCCCGAGATGCAACGAATGTTCCACAATCCATATGAAACTTGTTCAGATTGTAGAATACCCTGTCATGGTTCCAGAAAATGTTTGCCTTAAAAAAATTGGGCTCTGAATAGGTATTTTAAGTGAATAATTCAAAATATCAGTTTTTTTTTATTGCATAAATAGATAGAGGAGGTTGAAATCTATTAGAAAAATATTTATCATAGTCTTTCGAGAGGAGGACTTATTGTTATAGCATGTTTTGTAATTTTGTATGATATTATCATTGGTCTTTGTAGTAATAAATTATATATTATTCTATCACATTTTAAGGTCAATTGGACCACTGGTTGGGGTGCTATTATAAAGTTTACTTGTAAAATCCATTTTCCTATTTTCTCAAGTTTTACCTGGCTGCTGTGCAAACTTCCACCCAGAATAACTCTAGGCTATTGAAAACGCAACATCACTTTTTTCGCATAACAACACCAATATTAATCAATGCCGAGGGGTAGAAAGCCTAATAGTAGTTACCGTAGCTAAGGCCGGATTGCGCCAGAGAACATCTATGGAGTTCTTTCGAAAAACCTTGCTATTATTGTAGAGCGTTCGTTTTTGATTTTTACTCCGGGGAAGGTCGATTTTTGACGCCCGGCGCCACAGTAACATGAGAAATAGAGCCTTTGATGGGCAACTGTCACTTTTGGTCCGCCTATAGGCTCACGGAAAGGCTCACGAGAAGTTTCCAGGTTCTCGATCACAGTGTTTACTACAAGTATTGTACTGGTACACTTGTAGGGGCAACTGAAGAGAAAACACATTCCAACACGAACGAAGACCCGGGTAATTACGCTCTTTCTTAAACATCGAAAGTACTCCTACAGCAACCTTTCTTTAAGACCTATAGATTTGGATGGAAATTGGCGGGCTGGAGAGGTAGGCCGTGGACAAGAGAGTCCCGGTCATTGCTGTCTATGGTGGCACAACAGACCTCGGAAACCAACCAGATCCCAGCTGGTAGGGTCCTTCTTGGCAAAGACGCGTGAGTACAGTTTGCGACAATCTACACGGGGGTGACGATCGCCCAATCACCCATACGGTACTAATACGTAGGGGGGGAAGGAATATCTTGATTTTCCTCCCATAATCTTACACAATCATGTTCGAATGAAATTTTCGCAATCATAGTCAGGCTGATGCAGAGTTGTTGTGCTGGATGGGCTAGGGTTTCGGAAATTTGCAAACTTGGAAATCCGCAACGATACCAAACACACGGAGAACTCGACTCTTTCTCACGGAATCTCATTGCGTCCCAAAATTTTCTGACCCACAGCAACACCCCCCAGGAGGAAAAATCAACTTTATTGATCGGGCGAAAATAAAAGGGGGGGAGCGGAAAAAAAATAAGCCAGCGCATATGCAATGCGAAATAAGTCCCGCGCAAGGAAGAAAGTACTTGTACTGTACAATAAAATAAAAGGAGAGATGAAAGAGAAGGTGGTGGTTTAACAGCGTTGTGTAACCAGCTAGCACAGCCTGCCGGAGAGCTGGCTCGGTACTGTGTACAGTACAGCCGCTTCCAACCACTTGTCAGCCCCACAGCGAAGATCGTACAAGGAGAGTATCATACCAGCAGTACTAAAGACAGAGAGAACCCCCCCCTCTCCCTCACTTAGAACGCACCACCTTCCCGGCCTTCCAAGCTTTAAGGAACGCATCCACCTCAGCATCAGTCTTCTGGTGCTGCATTCGGCAATGCGTTCTGAAGTTGTCGACGCGTGTAAATTTCCTGGGATGCTTGCACCCAGGCTCCGTGCAAGCGGGCCCGCTCGGCTCACTGTGCTCTCTGACCGTCTCCTTATGACGGGCAGGTCCGTCTCACGTCCAAATCTTCTCCCGCAGATACTGCACACGTGGAGGCCCAGGCCCGCATCACCAGGTATGGCGGCACCGGGTATGGCGTCCAGGTTCCCATGGCGCTTGGGAGGAAGATGCGCAAAATCGTTGACGTTCGGGTCGGGATCTTGTTCCTGGATTTGGGGGGCGTAGGTCAACTTTCCCTCGTATCCAACCGGATAGTGTGGATGACTGGGGTTAGTACGGAAGAAGTAGTCGCTATTTTGGTCGGTGGTGTATTCGATTGGTTGAGCGGGCGGGTAGTTGTGGTGATTGGGCAAAGGAGGGTTCGAGGCGGGGGTGGGCAATTCCTCGGGTGAGGCAGTTATCAACATACCAGCCGAGTAGCTTTGGAACCGATTAAAGGTTAGCATAACGTTATCTCACCATCACAAGCGCAGATATTTGGGGAGTTACTCGGTGGGAATTGGAGCGGCGACTGAATTAAGGACCAGGGCGAGGGGAGGGGAAGCTTATGTATCAGAGGAGGAACAAAAGCCGAATATCTGAGAGTACAGAGTTCCTGCTCTGATTGCAAAAGTTGAAGTTGGAATGGAAGGTGTTTTAACCCCCCCTTTTCCTCTATCTCTTCCCGCTGTCTTTGGATGAAGTGGATGGTGTGAAGGAGGCATGATGGGGAGAAATTCGTATATAAAATGGCCCACGGTTATCGGAGGAGGGAGGGAAGCAGGCATGAAAAGGCACCGCCTTTCGCGCCAATTACTTGTGGTGTTTCAAAGCCGCTGGCCTCCTCTATAGACTATCAAGTTGTCGGTGCCTGTCTAAGCTTATCCCTTTAGATACCAAACGAAATATTTCTGCAACGGAAACATGGAAAAAACATCCCCCGAACCCTATTCAAGTGACGGCCATGTACTCGGGGGCGCCATAAGTCGGGCAACACCCGTATATGGGAACGACGATTTACATAGAGGGAAATCTGTTTCGAGGGTTTTTTTTTGTATGTGAGAAATGAGTTGGGCAACACCCCGAATAGGCTGGCGACCCCCAGAATAGACTACTAAACTCCCAAAATTTGTGGTTCCGCGCCCGACTTACCCAACTACCCAAGTACCATTCGAATCTTGGGGTTTTCTAGCGGGCTTCGGGGGCGGGGGAGGGTGGGGGGTGTTTCCCGTTGACCGACTTTCATGAAGACAACAACCCGGGGGGAGAAGCTGCTCGTCAACCGGCGGTGGCAGTGGAAAGACCCCAATCCTGACCCAACATCTCTGTACAGTTTCAGAGAGGGGCGCCTGGCGCGTGTAAACTGACTCTCTTCGATAGCCAGACAAAATCAATCGTCGACAGTGCTGTATCCTCTTTGGGTATTTTTACATGAGCCGGTAGGGCCTGTAGGCAAAGGAATGTCTGATGAGCGAGTCAGCCCTCACTATTGCGTACGGAACTAGCTAGCTCCACAACCACCGGATCCTTACCCAGTGATACACGTACCAGCATAATGAACCCGAATATGGGGGTCCGAATTTGCTACGGGCCCTCGGATGCGTATAGACAACTTCCATATATATTTTTGCCCCACGTGTACGTGCCTGTTATGTTTAGTACGTGAATATAGTAATTATAGAATACCACGTTAAGAATCCCCTGGAGATTCTTTCTAGAAGGACGCATGGGTGGCCAGTCCGCCAGTCCGCCTTTCTGCCCATTTCTTAGCACCCGTATTTTTCTCGGCCAATAGAAGGACGCAATTGCTAGAACAGGGATGTGAATCCAGGGGGTCACTCGCCTTACGAACAGTCAACCCTACCCGTGTGATATGTCTGGAAACACCAGGGCAGCAAATTCGATAAGAGATAGAGATACCCCTCCTTCACTCCTCTCCTACTTATTTTCAAAATAAAAAAGCATCCCACGAGTGATCACGTAGACATGCAGCCCTTCGTGTTCCGTAACGACAACCGACAACCCCCTTCCCCGCCTTTCCATTTGCCACCGCTTGCCATAGGGAGGGGTCCCGGCTCACAGCGAACGCTACGCGGGAATTGGGGGGGGGAGAGAAAAGGGTATTTCGAAAAGGGGTTGGGCAGGTGCCTTCTAGAATACCGGTGTTTCGCCTGCCTTTTTTCGGGTAATTCAAAAATTATAGACAAGGAAAAAAAAGGAATCTCACCAGGCATTTGGGTTCGCCCGGCTATTCGTAGGTGGTCTCTCGATCGCCAAAACTCTGACAATAGTTTCACATCCTATCACTCTCTCATTCCTTGCTTGGCGCAGACTAGTGTGGATTCTCTTTAGCGGCGCTTAATCCCTGTTACTGTTCCCTGCTCGCCACCCATTTCCAACAAATCAAGTGGCTAGGGGGGCGATAATCAGGTTCACCACCTAAATCTCGGTATCACTTCAAAAACCGGAAGTGACATTGTTAGAAAAGTGCTAGATAGAATACGAAACCAGAATAAGAAATGCGTGGACCCGTGATTGGAGGCCTACTGCACACATGGGAGTTCTTGACCGGGCGGCACTACTCATAAATAGGAATGGGGTATCTACGTTGTAGGTTGCGTACGCACCCCCGAAACACCTGACCGGCATGCATGTGAAGACAGAAGGCTGACCGCCTTCTCTCTCTGTTATTATGCTCTTCTTGCTTTTCTTTTCTCTCTGAATTTTTTTCTCCTCGACGCTTCATTCCGGCTATCTCGGTACTTGATCAATTCTTTTATCTCATCGAGTCCAACAGCTATATAACCATTTCTAACAGACATCGACGTTCACGAGTCGCTCTCTCACCGCAGAACCTGCGCGCTTCATGGCGAACAAGGGAATAGCCCAAGCACGGCGTTCGTTAGTCTATGGATACCACCCGCACGAGAGTTCCGTCCCACTAGCATCAAGCTTGTTATGGAATTTATCAATGTTCTACTCGGCCGCACGAGCGATTCCACCCATGAATTGAACCAGTGCATTGAGGCCGGATGGTGGTGGTTTGCCTAGTGTTCTAATTGTGGTATCCCCCCCCCCTACTTGTATCGAGTTGTGAGATTTTTGATACAATAAACTTCAAAATGTTTGTGACAGAAGTTATTTCTACTCCCGAACCCGTGTTCTAACGCAAGGACCGGCACTTGCTGATAATCCGTTATCGCGAGCGCACTTTTGGTTTTTGAAGTCCTTCCAAATGCCCGCCAATGTCCAGAACGGCAGGCCGGGTGAAGAACAAGGGGTATTCGGCAGGCAGGGAAAGAGTGAAACGGTACGATAACGAAAATTTACCCCCCGCTGATTTCTGTTTGCCACCCGCCCAGATTTGCCGTGCCCCCAAGGGGTGATTGGAATGCCGGAGTGTGGTTAGATCAGGACAATTTGGCACAGTTGTCGAGGATGGGTAAACAGTGCTAACATCCCACCAATATCGGAGTTCATAACCCTAACCCTAAACCCCCCGCTGCAAGCCCCCCTTGTTAAACGATTGGGAAATGAGGGGTTACTGGCAAGTAGGACGATCAAATATACCTAAAAAATTATCATATACCGTGTATTTGCCCTTGCTCCGTATATGATACTATACAAACCATTCATACGAGCCCTGAATTTCAAAACCCTGAATTGTATACCCTTATGGTATGAGTCAGCTCTACGTCCCACATAGAAAAATGTTTTCTGTGCTAGCAGTCAGTAAATCATTATGATAATAATATTATGACAAATTAACAACTTACCTGCCAATTGCAACTCTGAACCGAAATCTTTCCACAACTTGTAACTTCATTCCTCTATGTGCAATGTAAGTGATATTATTTAATAATTTCAAGTGGTTTTTATATGGTATTATACTTTATTGTACAAACTTGTATAATACGAATCTCGCGTGTACTGGTAAGGTATTGTGTGTGGACAAAATTAACCGCGATTCAACAGAGGAAAATCTTCGGCGATGACAACCACACTCACCCACCAATCTACTATCATGAAAACCAAAAAAAAAAATTAAAAGATGTAAATACATAGTAGATATTAATATTTGGTATACCATCCATCAGCCTTAATAATTGCCTCTATTCTATCCACCATTGATCTAGCTAAAGTATCAAAAACCTTTGGGTCAAGAAGTTCCCAATAATGAGTGATGGCCTCTACTATTGCCTTCTTGACCACATTGACACCACCCTTCATAAGATATAGCTCAGGGTAGTGCTTGTGAAGCTTATCTTTTACCAGAGACCAAATATTTTCAATTGGATTGAGATCTGGTGAATAGGCAGGAATTTCCATTAGTGTAATTCCCTGCCCTCTGAGCCATCTCCTAAAAGGCAAGTGAGTCTTAGCATTGTCAATGATAAAAAATACCTCTTCTTCTCCAGCCTTTTCTCTGATATTCTCCCATATCCCTAGAAAGTCATAATGATCATAAACATGAATAATTGACTTCCCAGTAACTCTACCGCAAGCAGAAGAAGGATCAGGAAAAACAGGCAAAAAAAGACCATGAGTTTGACTATAAAAACAACCAGTTATCATCTGGCTAATCCCTCTCTCTCCTCTCCTAGCCTTAGGTTTAACACAATCCTTATTCTATTTCTTATATAGGTATCTGAAAACTTATTTTCTCCCTTTTCCTCCTCCCCTTTCCACAGCTACCTCATCTCCTCACATTGCCTTTCTTCTTCACATCTTCTTTGTCCAATGCGTATGATCTAATGCCCATTCCAATCTCTCTTGAGCTAGATCCTCATCCAACTGAATTCTTTCTTGTGCCATCTACTTTCTAAGATACTTTTTTTCAAGTCTTCTCTTTACTGTCCTACTAGAAACATTGAGAGCAACTTGCTCAGCAATGTCAGAATAGGTAGTATAGTGATTGTTAAGAGCTTCCTCCACCATAGCATCATCCTGTGACTTGGTAGTTTTAGGATATCTTTCTCTACTCTTATTCTCCTTATCCACTTGATGTTCCTTTGCAATTGTGTCTCAGACAGTAGTGTAGGAGATATTAAGATTGTGGGAATTTTGCTGATATCTCATCTGATGCTCTTGTAACCTGAGAATCCTCCCCCTGGTAAACTCAGAGAGATGAATGGATCCAATAGGTTTTTTAGCATGACTGCGAAGAATAGGAGGCATAGTTTGTTGAAAAAAAGAATTGAGCAGAATGGTTTCTTTTTGGTTGACTTAAAGAAAGGTTTTTAGGTACTGTTGAGAGTGTGAGGTAATGAAGAGGGGTGGATTGCCACCGATTGTTGAATAGCAGTTAATTTTATCAATGCACAATAATGTTAGTACTAAAACAGAACAAGCGTGAGACATGATAATATTATAATCATTCAAAAATTAAAATAAAGCCCATTGAGAGAAACAATGGTGGTCGAGGGGCCGACAATTCAATGATAGTTAGCATAGTTTAAGCCAGGCCTCACAGGACAACATTGATGGAGTACATTTCTCATAAAACTCGCCAGGGTTGTAGAGTACTCATTCTTGTTTTCTACCATGCCAGGGTCGATTGCAGATCCTTGGCTCTTCCGCAACATATATGGACTAACTATGCCAAGGTTCCTATCCATTCGAATGATTCTAAGCGACCTATAAAGTTTGATGGTATTCCTACAAAATGCCTCAGAGTATAATGAAAGATTTAATTGATGAGAGTAAACATATTGACAATAGAGTTCCAAATACTATGAAATAGAAGTCTTTGATACTTTTGCTTCTTTTTTATATTCCTCACACTAGTTTTTATTGTTATATAAATATTCTTCCACTACTGATTGTCTTTTTCTTAGGAGCATTCTCCATAACTGCAAGTACGTACTATGTTGGTACAATATTTTTTTTTAATAATGTTTTTTCCCCATTTATTGTACCATCACTCTAGCTTAGTATACTGTAATGATCCCTCTTTGGATAATTAGTTCTTGGCGATGGGGAATGATACTTCTCTTCTTCTTTTTCTCCTTTTCGTCTTACGATAGCACTTGGCCTCTGCCTCTGTTACTAATAGTACAAGACCTTTGTCTTCTATCAGAAATGCCTATCGTAAGCTTTCTCTAACTCTTCTCTCGTGCCTTGCTTTCTTCGGTGTAAAAATAATTGTTGCAATAATAATACAGATTGTAAAGGTGTTGTATATTCGTTAAAGTAATAAGTAGGAAAAGTACTGAGGAGTGAATCTAATTTTATTTAAACTGGTACCGCCAACACTGGCATACGATGAGCCCCCGCCGGCACAGGGATACCGCTAATTGGTATACCACTAATCCTAAGCTAACTAAGTCTACGGCCCCGCACCTGCCATCCCCGAGTCATACCTGCACGGAAACTAATTACAAGACCATTAAACAACCCAGTGCCCACCCCAGTCCAAGTCCATAGCCCCTCTGGTATGAGGCCAACTAGCACTAAGTATAGCTGAAGCTGAGCAAAAGACTGACACGACCAGGTTCCTCATCCAACAATCGTAAAATCACTACCACTCGGTCTAAATACTGTCCTGCGATACCTCCACCACAGTAGAAAACCAACAAAACATACAAACTAAACCCACATGTGACACAATGGCAGGGAGGAGGCAACCAACATGTCCACCTGTTGCACCCGCATACCCAGCCGTCGACCCTATGAACCCACTTCGCTGGTTGCCTCTGAGGAGTGTACCGGTGAGGAGGACCTGTTCCTGCTGCCTGTCCCCCAAAAAAAATACTATAAACAAAGGAAATACATAGAGGTAGTAACAAACCAAAAAAGGTCAGTGGAGCCTATCTCCCACCCATGGTACCATGCCTCCTCCTGCCAACCCTGTAGCCAAACCAAAGAAATCAAACAAATCACACAAAGCCCGGCATGCAAGATCAAAACAAGTCCAATCAGGTGGTCGCAACCCACTATCCGCACAGGTGGCCATCAGCCAACCGGTCCATCGGGGAGCTTTACAGCACTCAGCAGCTTCATCCAACAGCCTAAGCCAGACTGGAAACACTTAATTAGACCTCACTCAACCTGACGCAGGCCCTACCGGTGCTCGCAGGTGCCTCTCTCCCCCCAATCAGCCCCCCCTAAGCCCCACACACCAGATGCCACAGAGCCCATCCAGCCCCCCCAACCCCTCAGACAGATCAACCATCCGACAGCTACAGGACAGCACATACCTAGCCCTATCAAGCAGCCACTGGTCTTGGCCACTCAACAGAGCCACAACTCCTGGTACTTTGTGGCCGATGGGGCCTACCAGCCTCAGCCAGGAGTAACAAAGGAGGCAGTACTGACACCCGAAGGCATCGGCACCAGCCATACCATCCAACCCAGTCAAACTGAAGTACAACCAAGTCGGGAAAGAGTAGGCAGAACCAGCCGAAGCCAGTCCCACAGGTCAAGCAATAAGCATAGACCAAACAACGGGCAAGAGGCACCCCCAACTGATGCGACATGAAGGGGCAGGGTGAATGAACCGGAGCAGACAAACAGAAGGTAGGCCCCACTTGCAATGGATGAAGCTGTCAACTGCAATCCACAACTGAACCACCCAATCGCACAGACAACATAAGTGTCTGGCAGCCAATTGTCCCACACCACCCCAGGCAGCAACAATAACCACACCAGGGGGTAAGAGTTTTCAGGGTCAAAGCCAT
This sequence comes from Tuber melanosporum, assembly GCF_000151645.1. Taxonomy (NCBI): domain Eukaryota; kingdom Fungi; phylum Ascomycota; class Pezizomycetes; order Pezizales; family Tuberaceae; genus Tuber; species Tuber melanosporum. The sequence goes on from NW_003299106.1 coordinate 929,735, forward strand.
CCCCACCGAGATAAGGAGGAGACACCTGACTGAACTATCGTAAATGCCACAAGGACAAAAACTCCAAGGGAACAGTGATAAACAACATTGTAGGATTCCGACCATAGAAATATAATGTAACAAGGAGGGGCTGGGCAGGTACTATCCTGCCATCAGAGGAGTGATGTGGCTGGTATGACGAGTTGAGGACACGGTACGGTCATCAAGTGAGCCTGTGGGCGTTTTGAATCGTGAAAACAAAGGACTCAGTTAAAACCCAACAAGAATATGAGCTGGCACAGAGAACGACACGGGTGATTCCTCTAAGCACAATGTTCAATCCCCCCAAACGAATGCGAAGCCTGCGAGTAGATGATAGACAGAAAGCCGGAGACATTTTACCGAAAGGGGCTCGTAAGCGACTGTGATGAATAGCTCGAAGTACCAGCATCATGAGATAACTGGCAGGCAACTAAATGAGAAGCAAACAAGTAATCCACCATGCAACGCCTAACAAACCTTAATACCAAGAACCCCAGGAACTACTGAGCGAACTCAGATATCTCCCCCAGAATCCAAGGTATCAAGGCCCATCATGGGTGCGAAAGAAACCCTGGGGGTGAAGCGATTGCAAGGATGAGGAAAAGTACTTAGAACAAAGCGTGAAGAACCTATCTTCCTCGGCCGCATTGGCTTCCTGTATATAGTGTTCTTCTCGCACGTAGTCATGTGACCTAAAGTGGTCACATGTGCGAAACCAAATCATAACAAACTAATCATGTGACTGAAGTGGTCACATGCCCAAAACCCATGACCTCATAGCCAGGTCTTGTGTGAAAACTCATAAACTAATCATAACACAATAAATAAGTCATATGACTCGAACAAGTCATATGCGCAAGACCCATGACCTCATAATGAGGTCATGTGCGAAACATAAATCATATGAGCAAGGTATACCCGCAAGGCATATTCGCATGGCATATTTACCAGGTGTACGTCTCACAACTCATAATTGAGTCATGTGCGAAATATAACAAATCATAACATAATAAGTCATATGACCCAAATGAGTCATATGCATGGAACAATAACATACCTATGACTCACAATCCTGAGTCATGTGAAAACCCTTTCCTTGCCAAGCCACATTTGTGACATATACATATATTCTTTATCTATTCTGAAAAGATTGTCAACTTGGCTTTTATCTTGTAGCGCTTGCAAGTTCTGTATCACGCATGTGGCTTGGCATGGAAAAGGTATTCACATAACCTATGATTATGAGTCATAGGTATGTTATTGTTTCAAGCATAGGACTCATTTAGGTCATATGACCTATTATGTTATGATTTGTTATGTTTTGCACATAACTTGATTATGAGTGATGAGATGTGTGCCTGGAGAGTATGCCTTGCAAGTATGCCTTGCGGGTATGCCTTGCACATATGATTTATATTTCGCACATGACCTCATTATAAGGTCATGCGTTTCACACATGTGACTACCTTGGGTCACATGACTTGGGGTGGGAAGAATACTATATAAGGAGGGTAGTATAACCAAGGAGGATAAGTTCTTCACCATTTTTTCTAAGTACTTTTCCTATTTATTACTTTAACGAATACAAAACACCTTTACGCTCCTAATGATTCTCATAACCTTTATGATTATTGTGCCAAGAAAGCTCATTATGCAAACGAGTTAGAGAAAGCTTACAATAGGTGTTTCCGGTACAAGACCAAGGTCTTGTACTATTAGTAATGTAGGCAGAGGCCTAGTACTATGGTAAGGCGAGTAGAAGAAAGAACAAGAGAAGTATCATTCCCCATCACTAAGAATTAACTATCGGTAGGAGGATTATTACATTCTGTAGCTTTTGTGCTTCCCAGGTTCTTCAAGACATAAATACTAAAGTAACTTTATATTTGTATCAAGCTTTTCTTAAAAAAATTCTCAAATCAAATTAAGATTGCTTATAAGATTTCTTCCATTTTATAAATATACAATATATAGTAATTTTATTAATTAGTTATATGAGAGTTGTTTGAAGTTGCTTTATATTTATTACAATTACCTAGAATAAGGAAATGCTTGGCTTGAGCAGTTTGTAAATTGAAAATGTATTTTGGGCCCAAAATGCATTTTCAATTCATAGTGGTATTTGGCTCACTATTAATTGAAAACACATTTTACAAAGCATGTTTTACAAAGCATATTTTAAAAAACATTGTTTTGGAAATAGTAAACTAATATAGGTCAACTTGTATTAACATAATAATTAGATAAGATTAATGATAATTATCACTTATGATTCTCATCAATAAATATCTGCTCTCCTATTATTTGAAATCTAATTTGGTTGTATAGCCTTAACTGCTGGGCATTGAGGTATACTTTTATAATACATCGTACTGGGATTCCGCTTGTAACAAGGATCTCGCTCGATGCCAAGAGCCTATACAACCTTTGAAATCAATCTTTGCTGAAGATGAAAAACTCTCACAGTTATACTAACACTCAAGATGCCTCACCTAAATGAACACCTGCATAATGCAAAGGAGGCAAATCACCAGGAAGTTCTAAAATTCTACCAGCATAGCGATTAGTCCTCCCTTAAAGGGTTGGTAGAGCAATTTGTAGTCCCATACTCAATTTTGTTGAGATGGATAGGTGGAGTACGGGACTGTGTTATAGGTTATCGGGCAATGCAAATCTTGGGTGTGTTTGAAGAAAGGTCAATTGTTTGCTAGTGTGAGAAACTTGACAAGTGGGGTTATCTCCTACAGTTGGATCTTGTGAAGTCAGTGGCACTAGCACTAGTATCTCGTTGTACTAAAGAATATACTTTAGGACAACACTGGCTAATGAGATTCCTGAATTGTTACCCTACTCTGGCTTCCAAACTGAGTTGTGTCTTAGAATAGCAGTGAGCCTATGCTGATAACTCTAAGATTATCAAAAACTATTTTTAAAAGGTAAGTGAGAACGCGCTTTTAAAATTAAGCAATAAGCTAAGACAAGGCAACTAGTTAAACAAAATGGTCAAAGACCATGATATCCTGCCATGTAATAGGTATAACAGGACAAAAAAGAATTCATGATAGGAGTAGCACGGCTGTATAAAATAATTTGCAAAAGAGAACGGCGTTTTCCAAAATTAACTCAGGATGGAGTTCATGAGTGGATAACTGTTGTAGAAATAGTTAGTAGCAATGGACAAGTTCTCCTGTCCATGATAATCAATAAGGGTACCGCCTACTATATGGGCTGGTATGCAGAACTCAAAAAGAAAGACATGGCCAGCTTTGGGATAACTGAAAAGAAGTGAAATACCATAAAAACTGGATTGATTTTGGTAAAGGACACTTTCAATATGGAAACAAGAGAACATTAAGTACTCATCTATTTTGTCCCCTTCTATCTTACAAATATTAACATAACTAATATAAAATAACAATCATTTCTCAGAGCGGGCACTGACTGTTGTTTCCTCATCCTTGATAGACATGCCTCCTATTTCAACTTGGAGTTTTTTGACTTTTGCCTGTCCAACAGAATTATTCCCCTTTGCCTCCCTATACACTCTACACATTTGCTTCAGCCCTTAAATATAGAGCTTTTCTCTCCACTTCAATCCTATTACTCCAATAGTCTTGATGAGTAGATCCGATCTGGTAACTATGATCTATGTTTCACAAAGGATGACTTTCTTTTGTAGGTCTTTATCTCTTTATTGAATAGAATATATGCCTTGTTAATTTGTTATGATTGGAAATATATAGGGTGCTGATGCTGGCTCGTAAGCTTACATTCACAACAAAAAATATACTTAGTCAATGAGAGACTGCCGGAGCAATGCCTTTAAACCCCTGGAGTGTTAAGAAATCTGAGACAGGGAAAACTAGTGTCCGTGTTTCCAAAACATCCTCATTGCAACTTCTAGTCCAACCCTACCAAGTTCCCAAGATACTATGAGTAGTCTGCTATCATACTAGATCTACTATTGTACTAGTATCACGAAATACATCTGGCTCAATACATGCTAAAAGTGCTATTATCTGATCTATCGGAGAGTTTCTAGAAAGCTATTGCTGATTGTAGACTATAAGAGGGCTGTCATCGACAGTATTGTGAACTGGTGGGGAAGAGTCAGCTCATCAAAATATCTGAATACTAGAAGCTGACCAAGGCTAAAGCAGTGACTACAGAGACTGTGATGGGGTTGAAGGAAAACCAGGAGTAGTTGGATGGTGAAAAGGCTGCAAGAGCCACTAGAAATCTTACTAAGGTTCTAGATTCTTTAACTCTTAAATACAAAGCATCTAAACTGCTTCCTAAAAGCAAAAAGAAATTTCAAGTAGCCTCTGAGTGTAACGATCCCTCTTTGGACAATTAGTTCTTGGCAACGAGGAACAATACTTCTCTTTTCCGTCTTCTTCTTCCTTCGTCTTAAGATAGCTGTAGGCCTCTGCCTACGTTATCAATAGTTCAAGACCTCTGTCTTCTATCAAGAACACCTATTGTAAGCTTTCTCTAATTCGTCTTCGTGAAGAACCTTTCCTGGCATAACGAATATGTTACAATAAAGTTAAAGATCCTAAAGGTGTTTTATATTCGTTAAAGTAATAAGTAGAAAAAGTACTTAGAACAAAGCTTGAAGAATCTATCTTCCTCGGCCGCATCGTCCTCCTTATATAGTATTCTTCCCACCTGTAGTCATGTGACCCAAAGTAGTCACATGTGCGAAACCAAATCATAACAAACTAGTCATGTGACCAAAGTGGTCACATGCTCAAAACCCATGACTTCATAGTGAGGTCATGTACAAAAACTCATAAACCAATCATAACGCAATAAGCAAGTCATATGACTCCACTGAGTCATATGCGCGAAACCCATAACCTCATAATGAGGTCATGTGCGAAACATAAATCATATGCGTAAGGCTTACCTGCAAGGCACACTCGCCAGGCATACGTCCCATGACTCATATTTAAGCCATGTGTGAAAGCATCACAATTCCTACACATAACAAATTATATGACCCGAATGAGTCATATGTGTAAAACAATAACATACCTGTGACTCATAACTATGTGTCATGTGAAAACCTTTTTCATGCCAAGCCACGTTTATGACACTGAGCCTGCAGTATATACAATAAGCTTAGCTGAAGAGTGTACAACTGACTGTGAAGATAGAGGTGATAGTGATGGCAGTATATACAAAGGACCTTCTCAGGCAGTGGTCGGTACTAGTACTATTGGCTGTGTGGTGGAGGAATTGCCAACCATAGTAGATGGAGATATAGATAAACCTGTTTGGAGGTTGTTACAATTTTTATAATAATTAGAAAAATGTATGAGGCATGAGATTGCCCAAAGTAGGGACTGAGGAGGGTCTACGTGGTAAGTGAGATCTGGGTACAATATGTTATATGGATTTTCAGAAGTCACTGCTTTTATATTTTAGATTATAAGATGGTGAGTGCAGAAATGGTCTGCAGCACAATTGTGCCAATTTCAATTGTTTCTAATATCTCTTATAATGTATTTCTGAAGAGATCATCATATTTCTGAATAGGGTATGATAGTTGACAGGTAGTCTGCTCTTCAAGAAAGAAGGTGAGAGTTGTAAACTAAAAGAGATTTTCAAGATATACGGTGAAAACCTAAAGAAGTAACTGTTCAACCAAGGATATTGAAATACTGTCTACTGAAGTATGCCATTTCCATCATAATTGTGGAATCTAGTGCTCATTAAATACACAATTCTGTTTATGTCTAGTATGAATGAAACTAATCAATGACATCAAATGATATTCTTTGATAAAGCAACATAAGTATCAAAAACTATACTTAAAACAAAACATAAAACTAAATCTTGACTAATTATTCATGCTAGTTACATCTCTGATATAATGTCATACATAATTCAAGAAAGATACTAATTGAGTTAACAGAAGATATTGTGTATATTTAAAAAATGAGAAAGATTTTTTTTATACAGAGTTTGTAGTGGATATAAAACTATTTTGAAAATTAATTATATATAAAATAGAGAGTTACAAGTTATAAATTCTATATATTTACCTGTGCTTGTCAGATTAATTTTTCAAAATACATTTTGAGAAAAATTGATTCTAGAGGTATTTGGCAAAGTGTTGTTCGTAAAATATATTTTGTGAAACACGTTTTGCAAAATGTGTTTTCAATTGATCAACTTCTTCAGTCAAACATCTCTTAAGTCTCTATATAACATAGCTTAGACAAGATTAGAGACATATGCCTTATAAGGCAAACTTAGGTTTTACACACATGATCTAGTTATATATTATGTAGAATTATGAGATATTTATACTTGATTTATTTGGAGTAAGCCTTATAAGTCATGGATTTTTTTTATATGACTATAAGAAGTCATGGACGTACGCTTACCAAGTTCCGACCGGACGATACAAGGTACCTAGA